>NC_080167.1:69727395-69996787 GCF_950295315.1 Erinaceus europaeus | reverse complement strand
GGTGAACAGAGCTTATTGGTGTCAACCCAGAATTAGCTCACACTGCCAGTTCTGTCTACACTAAACCTCCCGCTTCCTATTACACCTTGCAAGGCTTTTGTAAAAAGACTTATTGGGGCCGGATGGTGGCACATCTGGTTGGGCACACATGTTGCAATGCACAAGGACCCAGGTTCGAGGCCCCAGTCCCCACCTGTACGGGGAAAGCTTTGCGAGTGGTGAAGCAGTGTGGCAGGTGTCTGTCTCTCACCCTTCTCTGTGACCTGCAGGGGGGTCGCTTCACAAGCGGTCTTCCCCTCCTCTCTCCATTTCTCTCTGTCCTATCCAACAATGACGACATCAATAACAACGACAATAATAAATACAACAACAATAAAAAAACAACAAGGACAACAAAAAGGGGAAAAATAAACAAATAAATATAAAAAATTAAAAAAACATTTTATTACCCCTCACCTGGGGCCCTAGTCAGGGAGTCCTGGGATTCCCACACAGACATGATGGGCCTAGATCTCTAACAGATCCCTCTCACCACTGTCACTGGTCATCTCCATCAGGAACAACATTATGGACCCTCTGTGGGCCCCTATAGGACCTTGCCCTCAATGTGGATCAACAATGGTAGGGAATGTTCCATTCTCTGAAGGGAGGTTGGACAACATACTCTGCCTATCACCCAAGGAAGATGGATCCTGAAATGAGTGCAGCCTGGAATGTTCCTAGCCGTGACCACAGAATGTGAGCTTAGACCTGCAGGGATGCAGAGGTCACAGAGTCTCCTGTGCTGAATATGGGCCTCAGATCACACCGACAGGGTTTAGAGTTAACAATATTGATATACTTTCCCCGTGTTTGGGAGCTACTCTCTTCCCTGATGCAGCTTTCTAGTCCTTTTTCCAACTATGACACCATCTCCCCAGACAATGCCTTGGGCCAACTTGCATGTTATCTGTCAGACTCAGCCAAAAACTGGCAAAGGCATGGGCCCCTTAGAATATACCTAAAATAGACCTACTAGCTTTTTCCAAAATGGAGACCCCAAATCTTCATCTGCAATATTCTTGCCTTGAGGTTCATGATTAGTCAACAATTTGTTCTGCTTTATATCTGAACTCTGTTTCAGCCACCAGGTTCCAGATGCTACCATGATGCCAACTGGACTTCCCTGGGCAGACGACCCCACCAATGTGTCCTGGAGCTCTGCTTCCCCAGAGCCCTGCCCCACTAGGGAAAGAGAGAGACAGGCTGGGAGTATGGATCCACCTGTCAACACCCATGTTCAGCGGGGAAGCAATTCCAGAAGCCAGACCTTCCACCTTCTGCATCCCACCATGACCCTGGGTCCGTACTCCCAGAGGGATAAAGAATAGGAAAGCTGTCAGGGGAGGGGAGGGGATGGGATACGGAGTTCTGGTGGTGGGAATTGTGTGGAGTTGTACCCTTCTTATCCTATGGTCTTATCACTATTCCCTTTTATAAGTAAATAAAAATGTTTTAAAAAAGCAAGAAATTAGGGCCAGGCGGTGGTGTTCCGGAGGTTGAGCACACACATTGCCATGTGTGAAGATCTGGATTCAAGCCGCCCAGTCCCCAGCTGCAAAGGGGACCAGGGCCCCTCTCACTTTCTCTCTGTCTCTATTCAGTATTAAAACAAATAAAAAAAACCCAATTTATTTATTTATTGGATAGAGACAGAGAAATTGAGGAGGAAGGGGGAGACAAAGGGGGGTGAGTGAGAGAGAAAGACACCTGCAGCACTGCTTCACCTCTTGTAAAGCTTGTCCCCTGCAGGTGGGGAGAGCAGGGGCTTGAACCCAGGTCATTGCACACGGTGACTTGTGTGCTACCAGCTGTGCCATTGCCTGGCCCAAACTTGGCTAATTTTTAAGTCTGCCCGCTCTCTTCATTAATAAACCACTATATCAGGTGGTGGAGACAGGCACCTTCCTTCCACTACAAAAGAACGAGGTACATCACAACTCTGCCTACTGCAAAAGTATTTCCCAAGTGTTCTGTCTCTTGTTAACTAAAATATTCCTGTTGGCCTGAGGAAGGTCGAATTTTTTTCCCCCGGAGTTAAAGTGGAGGACTGGGAATGGAGTCTGGAGTCTCTGCTCCCTACCCCTGCTCCACACACAGAACTGAAACAGGGAAGCTATTCTCTGAAGGGGGGGGGGGATCTCTCATCAGTCACTGACTGTAACAAAGCATTTGTCTCTGATGGACGCATGGTAATTCCTAACATCCTGGCGGAAGGAATAATGAGCACTGTGAACTCGGGAGATGTTTATCTCCACACAAAAGGCGGCACTGGAGGTCTGAGCAAATAGGAAGTAAGGGCCCGAGATGGGCCTCTGGCTGCTGTGGTCAGTTCACGTGGCAGGAGTGCAGTCCTCGCTCACAGTGGACCCCTGCAAGACCTGCTTCTCTCTCTCTCTCTCTCTTTCTCTCTCCCCCAAACTGCCAGCTTGGTTCCACGCGGCTGGATGCATTCCCCACATGACATCGGATACATCTGGGAGTAGATCCGCTGAGCCAACTTCCAGCACTGAGGAGGTGGAGATCTCCTCCCCTGTAAGATCCCACTAGCCCACAGAGCACCCCTTCCCTTCTCTGCCGGTGTCATGTATGTATGTATGTGTCTATGTGTGTATGTTCCCCCTCCAGACCAGCCCCCAGCGGTGCTCAGCTCTTTCTGGCTTATGATGGTGCTGGGGATTGAATCTGGCGTCTTAGCGATTCAGGCAGGATTCTGTTTGCAAATTATTAACAATAGCATCAGTTTTTTTAAATTTATTTATATAAATTTATTTTTATTTTCCCGTTTGTTGCCCTTGTTGTTTTATTGTTGTGGTTATTATTGTTGTTGTCGTTGTTGGATAGGACAGAGAGAAATGGAGAGAGGAGGGGAAGACAGACAGGGGTAGAGAAAGACAGACACCTGCAGACCTGCTTCACCGCCTGTGAAGCGACTCCCCTGCAGGTGGAGAGCCAGGGGCTCGAACCGGGACCCTTATGCTGGTCCTTGTGCTTTACGCCACCTGCGCTCAACCCGCCGCCCCTTCTCTTCCTTTCTAAGTCACACCTACACCTGTTTCTGCTTCCGAGGGTCCTTCCTTTCCCCTCTTCTGAGTCTTTTTGCGTAAGTTACGCCGTCTGCCCAGCCCCATAGACGTCTTTATTTGTAGACTTCCCCTTTCTTTGTACTTATTTTGTTCTTTATTGGACAGAGACAAAGAGAAACCGAAAGAGGGGAGAGAGAGAGAGAGAGAGAGAGAGGCCCGCGGCCCTGCTTCACTGCTCATGACGCTCCCCCCGCGGGTGGGGCCGGAGCAAACCCGGGTCCTCGTGCATCGTAGCGCGTGTGCCCGACCCGGTGCCCGCCGTGCTTTCACTTTTCCCAGGTGCATTCCGTGTGAGCAAGAGCGTTCAGAGAGCCACAGGGCGACCCCGACCCCGTGCCCAGGCCGCTCTCGCCAGCTGCTCTGGCCGGACAGACACCCGGCTTCCAGGGACGCGTGCGGAATAAGAGGAGAGGCTTTGGGAGCGTGTATGTATGTGTACATGCATGTGTATATGTATGTGTGTACGTGTATATATGTGTGTGTATGTGTACATGTGTATATGTATATGTATGTGTGTATGTGTATATATGTGTGTACATGTGTATGTGTATATGTGTATGTATATGTATGTGTGTATGTGTATATATGTGTGTACATGTGTATGTGTATATGTGTATGTATATATGTGTATGTATGTGTATATGTATGCATGTATGCATGTATGTGTGTATATGTATGTGTATATGCATGTGTATATGCATGTGTGTATGTGTATATTCGTGTGTGTATATGTATGTATGTGTACATGTACATGTAGGTGTATATATGTATGTGTATATGTGTATGTGTGTATATGTGTGTATGTATATGTGTATGCGTATGTGTGTATATGTATGTGTGTATGTGTATATGTATGTGGATGTATGGCTGTATGTATGCACACATTCCTGATTATATGTGCACGCGCACAAGTACAGCAGCCACTAAGTAGACAGCGGCACCTGTGGTGCAGGACTTGAACCCAGGACGCCAGTGGGAGAGCCCCATCCTGATCCGCTGTGCCTGCCGCCTCTCTCCGTGAGGCCGGCGCTGTGGGTCCAAAGCCGGCCTTCCTGGGTGGTTTCTCCCCCGAGCGCCAGGCTCCTGTAAGGAGGGACAGGTGAAAGGTGACAGGTGAGAGGCGACAGGTGAGAGGTGACAGGTGAGAGGCGACAGGTGACAGGTGAGAGGCGACAGGTGAGAGGTGACAGGTGAGAGGCGACAGGTAAGAGGCGACAGGTGAGAGGCGAGAGGTGACAGGTGAGAGGCGACAGGTGAGAGGCGACAGGTGACAGGTGAGAGGCGACAGGTGAAAGGCGACAGGTGAGAGGTGACAGGTGAGAGGCGAGAGGTGACAAGTGAGAGGTGACAGGTGAGAGGCGACAGGTGAGAGGCAGCAGGGCGGGAGGACGCCCGGATGCAGCCTCGTCCCTCCTCCGCACCGGGAGCTCGCTCCCCTCCAGCACCCGCCGAGGTGCCTGAACTCTGGGCGCGCCGTCCAGCCGGGGCCGCCGGGCGGGCGACTTCCGGGTGCGCGCGCTCACAGCCGCCGGCTTCCGGTCTCGGAGGCCCCGCCCCGCCCGCGGCCCCGCCCCCGCCCCCGCCCCCGTTCCATCTAATTGTTGGATTGTCGGCGCCGCGCTCCCGCGGGCGGCCGGCAGGGGGCGGCGTTCGAGCGTCCCGGGAGGCCGTCGCGCGGCGGGCGGGGCGGGACGGGCGGGGCGCGCGGACGCGGTTCGGGCGGCGGCGGCGGCGGCGGCGGTGGGTCGCGGCGGCGGGCTCGGAGCTGACGTGGGCGACGTGGGCCCGCCGCGCCGGCGCGGGCTCGGTCTCCGCCTCCTCGCGGCCGTGAGCAGTGACGAGCCGCCACGTCAGGCGGCCGGGCGGGTAAGTGGCGCGCCGGCCATGGCGGCCCGGGGAGCGCGGGGGTCGCGTCCGGCGCCCTCCGTCCCTCTGTCCTCCGTCCCTCTGTCCTCCTCCGTCAGGCCCTCCGCCCTCCGCCCTCCCTTTCTCTCTCCCTCTCTCTTTTCTCTCCCTTTCTCTCTCCTCCATTTCTTCCTCTCTCTCTCTCTCTCTCTCTCTCTCCCTGTCCTCCCGTCTCTCTTCCTTCTCTCTCCCCGCACCCGGGTCAGGCTCTCCCCGAGCAGGTGCCGCCCGCGACTCAGCGCCCCGAACGGACCCAGGACGGACCCAGGACAGACCCAGAACCGAACCAGGACAGACCCAGAACAGACACAGACCCAGACCCAGGACAGACCCAGAACTGACCCAGGACAGACCCAGACCCAGAACCGACCCAGAACAGACCCAGGACAGACCCAGAACCGACCCAGAACTGACCCAGAACAGACCCAGGACAGACCCAGAACCAGACTCAGAACAGACCCAGACCCAAAACAGACCCAGAACAGACCTAGGACAGACCCAGAACCGGCCCAGACCCAGAACAGACACAGACCCAGAACAGACCCAGACCCAGAACCGACCCAGGACAGACCCAGACCCAGAACCGACCCAGGACAGACCCAGAGCCGACCCAGAACTGACCCAGAACCGATCCAGAACTGACCCAGAACCGACCCAGAACTGACCCAGGACAGACCCAGAACTGACCCAGACCCAGAACAGACCCAGGACAGACCCAGAACCGACCCAGAACAGACACAGACCCAGGACAGACCCAGACCCAGAACCGACCCAGAACAGACACAGACCCAGACCCAGGACAGACCCAGGACAGACACAGACCCAGAATCGACCCAGGACAGACCCAGAACCGACCCAGGACAGACCCAGAACCGACCCAGAACACACAACAGACCCAGAACAGACCCAGGACAGACCCAGAACAGACCCAGACCCAGAACAGACCCAAAACCGACCCAGACCCAGAACCAACCCAGGACAGACCCAGAACAGACCCCCGACCTTCAACCCTCAGGACCTTGCTCTGTCGTCACCTGATTTTGGACCCTCTCTCCCTTCTTCCCTCCATTCCTTCCCTCCCTCCCTCCCTCTCTTCTTTCCCTCCCCCCCACCCCCCCTTGAGGCTGGCTCTGCAAGGCTGCAGGATGGGCACCCACTCTCCGCACCCTTTGCCCGGGCTGGAGCCAGACGCAGGGCACAGTCAGCAGCTGTCAGTCTGCGCCCGGCCGGCTCTCAGAAGAATCTAGTCACTGGGCTGGGTTCGCACAGACGAGGAGACAGTCGCCAGGCAGAGCGGACCCGAGAGTCGTGGCTCGCCCGCACCTTTTATTCCAGTTCATTTCATGTTTAAATCTTCCCCCTCCGAGGACAGCTCCCTGCACCGGCCAGAAACCGGGTCCAGGGACCGTGCGCGAGCTCAGTGTGGGCCGACTGTCCGGGGGCGCCCTGTGCCGTCTGTCAGTGCCCTGTAGAGCCCCCCGCCCCAGCCTGGGCCCCCCGCCCTCGCCCCCAGGGCCCTTCACTGCCCTGCAGCTCCAGCTGCCTCTCTGCCTGCGGGTGGGCACTGGGCTGTGTCTGAGCCGGGTCCCGTCCGCTCTCTTTATTTTGTAAGTCCAGGCGACCTTGCCACCTCTGATGGTCCCACAGACACCCTGACACGCCCCCACCCCAGGGGAAGCACTTTGCGAACTGTCCCGGCGGACATGCCCAGTGTCGCCAGCTGACTCTTTAAGGGGCGGCCCCCAGTGTCCCAGACGAGCTGTGGAGAAAGAGACTTGGACCGATGTGGTCCTGGGTGAGCACATGTCCCCCAAGTCACCATGCCTCCGTGAGCAGATGCGTGTGGGCGAACGTCCGCCCTCCCAGTGACCGTGACTTGCTGCCAGGCGTGGGACCCTCTGCCCGGGGGCCGGTTGCAGCCACCGTCTGTGTGTCTGTGTACGTAGAGTGTCTGAATAAATCCTTGCTGACGGTATAACCACCGAGGAGCCCTTCCGTCTTCCTGTCTGTTTTTTGCCTAGTCCCTGAAGGTTCATGAAATGCTTCTGCTGAAGAATTCTAACACCCTTCCCGGTGACCCTCGAATCGTGGTCACTCATGGGGGAGTGTGTGTGTGTGTGTGTGTGTGTGTGTGTGTGTGTGTGTGTGTGTGTGTGAGATTATTAACATCCTCAAGGGCCCTGCCTGGCCGAGTGTTTACCATAGTAGAGGGCTTTCCTTCTGACTCTGGTTTCGCCAGTCTTTAGTATTCCCTGTAAGTTAGCAGAGGGTCAGAAAACTGAGCCGGGTCTCCAGTACCCCCCCCCCCCAACTCTGTTTATATAGATCAAAAACCGGGAACAGTGCAGACCCTTCCGAGGCGAGTCATTGGCCTTCTGGTGTGCGGCCAGTGTCAGCTGGTAAGGCCGAAAGCCTGAAGTGGCTTGTAATTCTGTGAGATCTCTTTGCCTTACCAAACGGATGACTTCTGTATGTCGGAAGAGCGAGCACACGCACGGGGAGATCTCAGTGTCACCGATTCGGGTGATTAGATTTCCGAGGGGGTTTCTCATGCTTGGCACACACCCGAGGAAATAAACATTCTCAGTCATCTCGTCAGCAATGCCCTTTTAAAGACTGCACATGACATTTTAAGTCCTTTTTGAAATAGCGTGCTTCTCTTCAGGGTAAATGCTGGAGGGAGTTGGGGTGGTTGCTGTAGTGTCTCTCCCCCTCTCTCTGTGTAACAGAACCGAGAAAGTGAGAGAGAGATTTCTCCCATTTCTTGACTGACCCTCCCAGGAGGGTCAGAGGAAATGACTGGCAAGGTTCATGTCCAACTCTTGTGAAGACAAGCCTAGCCCAGAAGTCGTGCGGGGCTTTGGCGTCAGAGGCTGTGACTGGTGAGGAAGGGTGTCTGTTCTCAGAAGCCCTCAGCAGCAGGGTGTGTGAGGCTCCGCTGAATCCTTAGTTCTCCCCCAGACGGGAAGCATCTTCATTCACACACAACCAGACCCATTCATGTCAGAATCAAACTTTGTGCCATTTCAACACTGATTCTTGCTACTCAGATTTTGCTTTGAGAACTTCACAAATTCTTGAAAGTTCTTTTTTTTTTTTTTTTGTAACTATGAGGCATTTGGATTTTATTTATTTATTTTTTATTTATGTTTACCAGAGATCTGTTCAGCTGGCTAAGGGTGGTGCTGGGATGGACACTGAACCCGGGGCCTCGAAGCCTCAGGCATGAGAGTCTTTTTGTGCCATGCCAAAGAAGGACACTGCTCCACTCTGGCAGATGCCGTGCTGGGTTCGATTCTTCAGTTAGGGAAGTCTGGTGCGTTCCTGCCACAGTAATTCCCCGGCTCTCAGAATTCAAGTGAGAACATTCTAACTGAGAATGTCCAGCGTCATACCGTTGTGCCCTCATTTCCTCAGGCAGCACTAACCTCCTTTCACGGACAGCACAAAAGAGTCACTCTTGTGGTTTGCCTTAAACACACTGCAGACCGCAGTCCGGAGTCCGCCAGTGATAGTGATCCAGATGCAAAGCTCCAGCTCTGGGTCTGCGGGCACGTCCCCGCTTCCATCCCTGCTTCCATCCCCGTGGAACATTCTAGCGCCTGCTGATGACGTCGTTAGATGTCAAGATGTCAGTCTTGTTCAAATAGACGAGCCAGGCCCCGTGTATAACCACAGGTAAGTATAACCACACTGTCACTGATCTCTCTGCCCTTCAGCTAATTCAAACATCTACACTCGCCCAGATTCCCTAGTTAGTAGTCAAGTCAGCTCCCACTCCAGTGTGTAGCTGTCACAGCGTTGAGAAACGTCCTAAAAGAATAATAATGAAGCTGGTTACAGAAAAGAAAAAACAGAACTGTACACTAGCTTGAGTGAACCAAGGAGCTGCTCAAAGGACAGGGCCGAAGGTGTGTGTCCCTTGATGAAGTGAGGGCTCCGAGGGCCCAGCCCGGCTCACTGACTGGAGGAGCCCAGAGCAGGCACCAAGTCGGGAGCGAGCTGCTAAAGAAATAAATGATCGCTGCGAGAGTTAATCCTTGGACGACTTTAATCAGACAGCTCCTATTTCTTAAATAAAACTGGTGTCTGAAGCAACTAGAAGGAGTCGTCTTGAATGCACACTGGAAACCACCTGACTTGATGTGTGTGACTCACTGTCCAGAAATATCACAGACGTCGCTTAACAGGCGTTGCGAAAGAACCATGCACAAATGCGGCTCCTGCCTCAGTTTCTCCAGTGTGAAGATCGTGATTTGAAAGTGACTTTACTTCACCAGGGTTTCAGAACTAAAAGTGGTGTCATTTCCTCTTCTTGCTTATTCTGGCTGCTTCCCCTGTGCTCAGCTTCTGAAGCGCAGTAGCCGGGCGCATGGCCATCAGTTTGGGGTACTCAGCTCTGTGGAGTCCTTCCTCCTGGCTAGTCCTACCTCGCCCCATGTTTCTCATCCACTTGGTAGAGAAGGGCCAACTTAGAGCAGGCACTTCAGCAGCCCGGGAAGTGGCGCAGTGGTTAGAGCTTTGGACTTGAAAGCGCGAGGTGCTGTGGCCAGGCAGGGGCGCCCGGCTGAGCGCTTCACCGTGTGCAAGGACCCAGGTCCCGGCGGCCCCCACCTGCAGGGGAGAAGCTTCAAGCGCTGAGAAGGAGGTCTGCTGGTGTCTCTCTCTGTCTATCCCCCTCTCTATCTCAGTTTCTCTCTGTCCTATCAAAATAAAAAGGAAAACATGACTATGGGAGTGGTGGATTCCTACTGCTGGCCCCAGCCCCGGCGATAACCCTTGGTGGCAATAAATTTGTATATATATATATATATATGTTTGTTTTTTTTTTTCCCCCTAAAGCTTGAGGTCTTTAGTTTGATCCCCAGCATCAGCTGTCTAGGGTGAGGCTCTGGTGCTGTCTCTCATGTTCATAAATAAGTAAATAATGAAAAATAAAGACCACATGCTTCACATTCTTACCTTATCTTTCAGATCCTACTGGCCATTGTTGCATGGGTCACGGTTAACCTGTGGAGACCCTGGGCTTTCCCGAACAACCGAGATCTTGTTTCATCCAGAATCAGGGAAACAGATCATATCATCTGTATCCTCTTTCTCTTCTTGTTTCCACAAAGGCCATACCACTGCCATATATATATATATATTTTTTTTTTTTGCCTGTTTGGTGAAAAGCATCTCAGTGCATTTAAACCATGCACTTTTTACTTTGCGGTTTTTGGAAGTTGTGCAAGAATTTAGATTACTCCATTAAGTGCCTTTGTTAAAAAAAAAAAAAACTCCAGAGAGTAGCCATGGCTTCTTTTTCTCTTACTCACTCACAGAATGAAAGAGCCCTGCACTTTGCTCATAGCTCCCCAGTATTTCATCTCCAGCTATAATATCCAGTCCCAAAGCACATGTGTTTGTTTGTTTATTTGCACAGTGGCACTGTTGAGCTCTGACTGTGGTTAGTGCTGGGATTAAACCTCTAACATGCAATTTTTTTTGCACATCCACACCACTGTCTCCAGCCTGCAGGATTAAAAATAAAACATGCAGTCTGTCCGCCTTTCTTATCTTTCCCAAAGCATGCAACTTAGTTTTCATAGTAACGGCTCTCTCCGGATCGTTGTATCCATTTAACAATTTCATATAACATAACAGAATTCCAAAATGGCACGCAAAGCGTCGGTGGCACCACTAAATTTGGCGCTTGGGGTAACTCACTCTTAAGCTCACACCCTAGCTGGTAGGAACGGAAGTTCTTGAACAGTTGGAAGATGAGTGAGATGGCTATTAGCTAGACTGCAGGGATGAGAGAGAGATGGAGAGTTTTGATCGACTAGTAGAGAGGGTTGGTTGATGAAATCGCTTAGGTAAACATTCTAATACTGTTGCCCAAATTTGGTTAAAAAAAAAAAAAAAAAGAAAAATGACTTATTTAAGGAGAGGGCCCAGAGCTGTTCCATTATGTGCGGCGCAAGGAATCAGACCCTGGGCTTCTGCGCTCACACAAGGACTGTTCTACCTCCTGATCCACCTCCTTGGCTACTGATTCTTAAATATTAAACATTTTCCAGAAAGTTAGATTAAGTCATATTTGTAATTGAACACATCAGAATAGATCTCTGCTTTTAAATGAAAAATACACTGCAAATCAGTGTATTTAACACATCTATATAGAGGTTTGCATATTAAAGAATACAGCAATGAAATTAAGTGGAGTTTTCTTGTCAGAAGGTAGATAGATACATCATATGAAGAATGAGGTGAGCACCAATTTTTTTTTAATATTTTCAGTGTGGTAGCACACCTGGTTGAGTGCACAGATTATGACGCTCAAGGAGCCTGGTTCAAGCTCCCAGTCCCTACCTGCAGGGGTGGGGCTGGGTGGGGGCTTCACTAATAGGGAAGCAGGGCCTCAGGTGACTCTTCCCTTCTGTTCCCCCCACTTCCTCTCCCTCTGTTCTATCAAAGATTTCTTTTCTAAAATATGTTTTCAGTTTATTATTTTCACTTAATTTTTAAAATTATCTTTATTTATTGGATAGAGATAGTCAGAAATCGAGAGGGATTGAGAGGGTGAGAGACAGAGAGACACCTGCAGCCCAGTTTCACCACCTATGAAGCTTTCCCCCTGCAGGTGGAGACCAGGTGCTCGAACCTGGGTCCATGTGCACTGTGACATGTGCACTCAACCCGGTGCACCACCACCCGGCCCCTTCTGTTTATTTTTATGCGAAACCAGAGCACCGCTCACCTCTGCCATCCATAGTGCAGGGTTCAAATCTAAGACCTCATGCATACAAGCCCGGCCTCTCTGTCTCTCTAAACAATATATAAAATAAAAAGCATACATAAAATATTTATGTATCAGAATGCTTATTCTCTGTCCATGTTTAGTATTATACTTAGAAGGTAAGTACTCGGGGAGGCATGGAGCAGAGAGACAATCAGATCATCAGCCAATCAGATCATCAGCCTATGTGATTTGGAGACTGAATTAGGGCCTCACAACTGTGAGCCCACTGAATTTCTTTCTTTTTTTTTTTTTTTTGGGGGGGTAAACTAAAAAATATTGTCTGGGAGGATGGTGTCAGAGTTGAGAACATAAGTAGAAGGCTGGATCAGGACAAAGAGTAGCTCCCAAACTTGAAGAAAATATATAAATACAATTAACTGCCATGTTGATCTGACCCAGGGCCCATGTCTATTCCTTTTTTAAAAAAAATATTTATTCCCTTTTGTTGTCCTTATTTTATTGTTGTAGTTATTGTTGTTATTGATGTCATTGTTGGATAGGACTGAGAGACATGGAGAGAGCAGGGGAAGACAGGGAGAGAAAGACACCTGCAGACCTACTTCACCGCCTTTGAAGCGACTCCCCTGCACATGGGGAGCTGGGGACTCGAACCAGGATCCTTACTCTGGACCTTGCATTTCGCACCATGTGCACTTAACCTGCTGTGCTACTGCTTGACTCCTCCTTTTAAAACTTTTTTTTTTATTATCTTTATTTATTGGATAGAGACAGCCAGAAATCAAGAGGGAAGGGAGAGAGATTGAGAGACACCTGCAGCCCTGCTTAGCCACTCATGAAGCTTTCCCCATGCAGGTGGGGACTGGGGGCTCAAACCTGAGTCCTTGTGCGCTGTGACCTGTGCGCTTAACCAGGTGTGCCACTGCCCACCCCCCTGGCTCATGTCTATTCCTATTTAGCCCGGGAGCCTGTGTAACTTCTGCGTCCCTGTCAGTCTGAGCTCGCCGTCCATGGTCACAGCTGGGAACATTCCAGGCTGCTCTCATGTCAGGACCCGTCTTCCTCGAGGGGCAGAGCAGGCTGACCAGCCTCCCTTCAGAGAGTGGGGCCGTCCCTGCCATGGCTGCTCTGCAGTGAGGGCAGATCCTGGAGAGGCCACAGGAGGGCTTACCATGACGGTCCTGATGGCAGTGAGCAGTAATGTGGAGAGAGGGGTCTGTGAGAGGTCTGGTCCCACCATATCGATGAGGGGACCTCAGGAGTCCCTGACTAGGACCCCAGGGTGACCTGGAAGTGACCAAGAAGGCCATCGATAAGTCGTCCAGTCTCTTGGCTTTTCTCAGCTCTTGTAGTCCTTTTTTTATTTTCTTAATATTTATTTATTCCATTTTGTTGCCCTTGTTTTATTGTTGTAGCTATTATTGTTGGATAGGACAGAGAGAAATGGAGAGAGGAGGGGAAGACAGAGAGGGGGAGAGAAAGACAGACACCTGCAGACCTGCTTCACCGCCTATGAAGCGACTCCCCTGCAGGTGGGGAGCCGGGGACTTGAACTGGGATCCTTATGCCGGTCCTTGTGCTTCGTGCCACCTGCACTTAACCTGCTGCGTTACCGCCCGACTCCCTGTAGTCCTTTCTTTATCTGGCGAGCTTACTTTCTCCCAGCTATTAAAGCATTGAGTATCGTTTGTTGTAATTTTTTAAACTATATATTCATTTACCTAACACACACACACACACACACACACACACACACACGCACACACAGAGCACACCACAGCATCTTGCACACACCATGTACCAGGGATCGAACACAAGTATTCACACTTCAGAGTCCGAAGTTTTTCCCAGTCCTGAGCCAAGGCAGAGGACTACTTGATGTCATTGTTTTCACCCAGCATAAGCTATTACTTGGCTTTAATGCAGGAGTAGTCCAAAATAGGCATCCTTACTATGAAAGATAAAGCTTCCCTGTGAACATCTAACTTAAAATCACTTACACTGTTACTGTGTAGAGACTTTGCGACTCTAGACATTAGAAGACCAGCTACAGTATTATACACTGTATCATGGGACACTCAGTGACTGTTTTTCAGCTAAGCAGAATATATACTGGTTTTTAAATTCATATTTGCTAATAGAAATATTAACATGCTGTATTAAGAACATGAACATTTAAGTTCTGAGTCATCCAGAAGTTTGTCTGTGTGTGGGTGCAGGTTTTAGATTCAACCCTTGCCTACCCATTAAGAGAATATTCTAGGATATTAAAACAAGATTTAAGGAGGGGGACAGCATAGTGGTTCCTCAAGAGATTTTCATGCCTGAAGCTCTGAGGTCCCAGGTTCATTCCCCAGCACCACCATAAGCTAGAGCTGAGCAGGGCTCTGACTCTGGTCTCCCTTTCTATTTCTCTTTCTGAGAGAAAGATGTGTATTTCTTTTTTTTAATATTTTATTTTTTCACTATTTTATTTACTTATTTTCCCTTTTGTTGCCCTTGTTGTTTTATTGTTGTAGTTATTGTTGCTATTGATGTTGTCATTGTTGGATAGGACAGAGACAAATGGAGAGAGGAGGGGAAGACAGACAGGGGGAGAGAAAGACACCTGCAGACCTGCTTCACTGCCTGTGAAGCGACTCCCCTGCAGGTGGGGAGCCGGGGGCTCGAACCGGGATCCTTACGCGGGTCCTTGCACTTTGCGCCATGTGTGCTTAACCCACTGCACTACCGCCTGACTCTCCAAAGATGTGTATTTCTTATGAAAATAAATACTTTTTTTTTGTTGTTGTTTTTTACCACAGCACTGTTCAGCTCTGGCTTATGGTGGTGTGTGTGTGTGGGGGGGGGGGGGCGCATTGAACCTGGGACTTTGGAGCCTCAGGCATGAGAGTCTGTTTGCATAACCATTATGCTATCTACCCTCCACCCAATAAAAACATTTTTAAAAGCAAGATTTAAGATAAGATGAATAGTATAAAATTAGTCCAGCTGCTCAAAGTACACAGAGTTCATTCCGTAGAAAACCAGGGCTTAGTTTCCTGTGACCAATTCAGACGAGATGACTCTGGCCCTAGGAGATGGAGGGAATTGAAAGAGGAACGGATGTCTCAGCATTAGAATGTGATCACAGCAAGCTCTAGTGAGCCTGGTCTGTGACTGACTGACCGATCGACTGACTGGTTATTTATTTATCTGTTCATCCTCACTGGGGCTTCACCACATCGGCCCAGCTTTTTCAGACAGTCGCAGATGACTGAGAGACACAGCACAGCTCCAAAGCTGCTTCCTTCAGTGCGGTGAGGTCAGGCTCAAAGTTGTCGTGTGTGATAGCTGTGGATTCTTTTTTAAAAATCACTACTGTAAAACATTAATTCCCCAATAAATAAATTTTTAAAAAATTTAAAAAATCATTACTGATTTAATAATGACCTATAAGACCGTAGGACAAGAGGTTACCAATATTTACATACTTGTCCCATATTTGGGAGCTACTCTCTGCCCTGATCCAGCTTTCTAGTCCTAGTTCCAACCCTGACACCATCTCCCCAAACAATGCCTTCAGCCCACCTGCATGTTAACTGTTAAGCTCAGGCAAAAATTAGTAAAGTCATGGGCTGTTTATTCTTTTTTTTTCCCCTTTTAAGATTTTTAAAATATTTATTCCCTTTTGTTGCCTTTGTTGTTTTTTATTGTTGTAGTTATTGTTGTTGTTATTGATGTCATTGTTGGGTAGGACAGAGAGAAATGCAGAGGGGGAGAGAAAGAGACACCTGCAGACCTGCTTCACCACCTGTCAAGCGACCCCTCCTTAATGTGGGAAGCCGGGGGCTCGAACTCAGATCCTTACATAGGTTCTTGCGCTTAGTACTACTACGTATGCTTAACTGGGTATGCCCCTGCTGAGCCACTCCTCTCTCCCCGCTCAAACCGGGATCCTTACGCAGGTCCTTGCACTTCGTGCCACCTGTGCTTAACCTGCTGCGCTACCGGCCGACTCCCTGGGCTGTTTGTTCTTAAGGCAGGAGGCGGCGCTGAGGCATTTGAGTGAGGAAGTGTAGTGTGTTTGCATTTGTATTTTAAACAGTGTTGGTCTGGTGGGGCACAAAGCGCGAATCCCTGAGTCTGCCTTCTGGCATGCCGGAAACTTCCTTCATTAAGGGAGCCTGCCCTCGAACCTGGGCCATGCGCACGAGAAAGCAAGTACAGTCCTGTCTGGCCCCAAAGCATCACTTTTTATCTCTTACATGTGAGGGAGAGAGCTTCACATGAGGGGCGTGAGAGAGAAGCCTGAGCACCACCCTGGTACATGCGGTGCCAGGGATCGAACCAGGAACCTCAGACATAAAAGTCTGTTGCTCTGTCATTTGAGCTGTGTCCCGTGCTACTTCTGTCTTCTGATATGGAGTCATGATGGCCACTGTTCAGACAGCAGTCACATTCTTGGGTGTAAAAATTTGGGTCGCCTGTTTCTCGCAGATTGCAGGTTCCAGGAGAGCAGGGAGATTTCATTGTTTCTGCAGTGCTAAGCACAAAGGAGGCGGCCTGGGTGCCGATCACTGTTTACCTTTCCTTTCTTATTTCTTATTTTATTTTTTTCCTAGAGCACTGCTCAGCTCTGGCCTATGGTGGTGTGGGGGATTGAACCTGGGACTTTGAAGCCTCAGGCATGAAAGTCTCTTTTCATCGCCATTATAGTATCTACCCCTGCTACCCCCTCATTTTTTTTTTTTTTTAAACCAGAGCACTGCTCAGCTCTGGCTTATGGTGGTATGGGGGAATTGAACCTGTGACCTCAGAGCCTCAGGCATGAGAGCCTTCTGCAGAACCACTATGCTGTCTCCCCGGCTTTCCCAACCACTGTTCAAACACTTTTTAAAATAATTTTAATTTATTTATTCACCTTTTGTTAGCCTTGTTTTGTTGTAGTAATTATTGTTATTGTTGTTGATGTTGTTGTTGGATAGGACAGAGAGAAATGGAGAGAGGAGGGGAAGACAGAGAGGGAGAGAAAGACAGACACCTGCAGACCTGCTTCACCGCCTGTGAAGCGACTCCCCTGCAGGTGGGGAGCCGGGGACTCGAACCAGGATCCTCACACCGGTCCGTGAGTTTTGCGCCACTTGCGCTTAACCCACTGCGCTACTGCCCGACTCCCTCTGATCACTGTTTAAATACACACATGGACCCTGCCCTCTTGGTTACACATTCTTTAGGGCAGACAGGCTGTCCTCATGTAAAATTATAGCCTAATATAATATAATATAGAATAGGAATGAATAACTCCTTACTTTGAAGTGATAGTACCATCTTTCCCTTTTGAATACCAATTCTGTTTTTGGGGGTATCAGAGATTGAACCTGGGGCCTCATCCGTGCAAGGCGTGCACTGTTAGTGAGTGGCACCCCTGGCCTTTTTTGTCCGTGCTATAGAGAGCTTGTTCAAGTGCCAGGCCACTTCCTGGTTTCCCTGTGGCAGGGGAGGGCAGTGGTTACGGTCATAACCTAGCCTGAGCGCCCTGCCCCACACTCAGTCCCGCCCTTGACTGGCGTGGTGTGACACCACTTGACAAGGGACCACTTAGGAGGGTGTACATTTTTTTTTCCCCTCTTTATGAAAGGCAAGAGAGAAACCAGAGAACTGCTAGACAGTGGTCCTGGGGCTTGTACCTGGGTCTCAGGCATGTAAGTCTGGTGTACTACTCCTGTGAAATCTCTCTGACTCCTTGGGAGGGAACACTAAAAGGGGCATCTCGGATCTAAGTACCATCATCAATGGCAAAGAAGTTTCCTTACGTTTCTGCCTGTCTCTATCCAATAAATAAATAAATTAATTAGTAAATTAATTAATAAAGAGGTGAGGGTCCAGCAGAAGATAAATAGATATATGAAAGTCTATTGCATAGTACACAAGAGATAAACTATAAAATAGGTATTTTTAATTTTTTTATTTATAAAAAGGAAACATTGACAAAACCATAGGATAAGAGGGGTACACCCTCACACAGTTCCCACCACCAGATCTCCATATCCCATCCCCTCCCCTGATAGCTTTTCTATTCTTTATCCCTCTGGGAGTATGGACCCAGGGTCACTGTGGGGTGCAGAAGGTGGAAGGTCTGGCTTCTGTAATTGCTTCCCCGCTGAACATGGGCGTTGGCAGGTGGATCCATACTCCCAGCCTGTCTGTCTCTTTCCCTAGTGGAGAAGGGCTCTGGGGAAGCGGAGCTCCAGGACACACTGGTGGGATTGTCTGTCCAGGGAAGTCTGGTCGCATCCTGCTAGCTTCTGGAACCTGGTGGCTGAAAAGAGAGTTAACATATAAAGCCAAACAAATTGTTGACTAGTCATGAACCTAAAGGCTGGAATAGTGCAGGTGAAGAGTTGGGGGTCTCTGTTTTGTACCTAGCTAGTAGATCTATTTTAGTTATATTCCAAAGGGCCTGTGGCTGGCTATACCAGTTTTTTTTTTTTTTTTTTTTTTTGCCTCAGCCTGAAATCTGATATGCAGGTGGATCCAAGTTATTGTCTGGGGAGATGATGTCATGGCTGGGAAAAGGACCAGAAAGCTGAATCAGGGAAGAGAGTAGCTCCCTAATATGGGAAAGGTGTATGAATATTGTTGATTGTAAACTCCATCGATTTGATGTGATCTGGGGCCCATAATCAGCTTAGGAGCCTGTGTGACCTCTGCATCCCTGTAGATCTGAGCTCACATTCTGTGGTCATGAGTAGGAACTTTCCATGCTGCCCCAGTATTGACCCATTTTCCTCAGGTGTAGCATAAAGGGGTTTTAGTTGCTAGAGTACTTAAAACTACTTTTAAATTTTTTTTACTGTCTTTATTTGTTGGATAGAGATGGCCAGAAATCGAGAGGGGAGGGGAGATAGAGAGACAGAGAGACACCTGCAGTCCTGTGTCACCACTTGCAAAGCTTTTCCCCTGCAGGTGGGGGTTAGGGTGTGTGTGTGGGGGGGGAGGCTTGAAGTCTCTTTGACAAAACTCAGTTTTGAATTTAAGGTAAATGGAAAGCAATTGACGAATCTGTTTTAAGTGGAATAAAATTTTAGGGAAATGGTTACTGCACCCAGTTTTGTAAATGATCATTATTTTAAAATAGAACTGATGCCTGTAAAACATATGCCATGGTATTAAATGGTTCAGACAACATCGCTTTCTTTTCAATAGAAAACAATCTGAGAAATCGCGTACAGTTTAATTGTGTATTTTTTTCTGGTTTTGAAGATGTTAAGATCTTCCAATTCATTATAATTTTACTGCAGGATAAATAAAGAAGAAAACGAGAAAGGAGCAAAGCAGTGATTACAAATGTCTTAATAATGAGCAAATGTGGCAGGAAAAAGTATATTAAGACAAATCTAAGGTAGGTGGATATGTTTATTGCTTTAGGAATTTCTTTTTATTTATTTATTTATTTATTTTAAGTTTTAAAATTTTTTTTAAAATTTTTTTTAATAATTTTTTTTTATTTAAGAAAGGATTAATTAACAAAACCATAGGGTAGGAGGGGTACAACTCCACACAATTCCCACCGCCCAATCTCCATATCCCACCCCCTCCCCCGATAGCTTTCCCATTCTCTATCCCTCTGGGAGCATGGACCCAGGGTCATTGTGGGTTGCAGAAGGTAGAAGGTCTGGCTTCTGTAATTGCTTCCCCGCTGAACATGGGCGTTGACTGGTCGGTCCATACTCCCAGTCTGCCTCTCTCTTTCCCTAGTAGGGTGGGTCTCTGGGGAAGCTGAGCTCCAGGACATATTGGTGGGGTCTTCAATCCAGGGAAGTCTGGCCGGCATCCTAGGAATTTCTATTTAGTTTAAAGTTAAAATGATGAATGAACTAATTATGTTTATGTCAATAAAGAATAGTATGTGTGTGGGGAGGGCGGGCAGTAGCACAGGGGGTTAAATGCACATGGTGCAAAGCACAAGGACCAGAGTAAGGATCCCACTTCAAGCCCCCGGCTCCCCACCTGCAGGGGGGTCGCTTCACACACAGTGAAACAGGTCTGCAGGTGCCTGTCTTTCTCTCTGTCCTACTGAACAACAATGACAGCTGTAACAACGATAGTAATAACCACAACAAGGATAAACAACAAAGGCAACAAAAGGGAAAAAATAGCCTCCAGGAGCAGTAGGGCAGGCACTGAGCCCAGTGATAACCCCAGAATAACCCTGGAATATATATCTATATATCTATCTATACCTACATACATCCACATATATATATTGAAAATATTCAACCAACCTGGTAGGTTTGTTTTTTTTTTTTTCCAACTAGGCGCTGTGTCGGAGAATGTAGGAAATAAGTGGACATGCACATTCAACTTCTGTTAAGTGTCGGCATTTTCAGTTAGAAAGCAGAGTAGCAGGCGGCAGGTGGTGCAGGGGTAAGGCGTGAGGCTGTCAAGCATCGGGTCCTGAGTTCAGCATCACATACACCAGAGGGATGATCTGGGTCCTTCTCTTTCTTTCTCTCCTCTTTAATAAATACATATTTCATTGCAGCCTGGAAGGTGGTGCCGTGGACAAAGCCTTGGACTCTCAAGTATGAGGTCCCAAGTTCAATTGCCAGCATTGCATATTTCAGAGGGATGCTCTGGTTTTCTCTTCCCTTCCTTTACTCCCTCTCATTAATAAATTACATCTGTGAAAAAGTATTTTTTTTATCTATAAAAAGGAAACACTGACAAAACCATAGGATGAGAGGGGTACAACTCCACACAGTTCCCACCACCAGAATTCCATATCCCATCCCCTCCCCTGACAGCTTTCCTATTCTTTTTTTTTTTTTGCATTTAATCCTCTGCGCTAGCTTTCCTATTCTTTATCCCTCTGGGAGTATGGACCCAGGGTCATTGTGGGATGCAGAAGGTAGAAGGTCTGGCTTCTGTAATTGCTTCTCTGCTGAACATGGGCGTTGGCAGGTGGATCCATACTCCCAGCCTGTCTCTCTCTTTCCCTAGTGGGGTGGGGCTCCAGGACACATTGGTGGGGTTGTCTGCCCAGGGAAGTCCAGTTGGCATCCTGCTAGCATCTGGAACCTGGTGGCTGAAAAAGAGTTAACATATAAAGCCAAACAAATTGTTGACTAGTCATGAACCTAAAGTCTGGAATAGTGCAGGTGAAGAGTTGGGGGGTCTCTGTTTTGTACATAGCTAGTAGGTCTATTTTAGTTATATTCCAAAGGGCCTGTGGCTATACTAGTTATTTTTGTTCTATTTTTTTCCCCTGAGCCTGAAATCTGATATGCAGGTGGACCCAAGTTATTGTCTGGGTCATGATGATGTCATGGCTGGAAAAGGACCAGAAAGCTGGATCAGGGAAGAGAGTAGCTCCCAAATATGGGAAAGGTGTATAAATATTGTTGACTGTAAACCCCATAGATTTCATGTGACCTGGGGCCCATATTCAGCTTAGGAGCCTGTGTGACCTCTGCATCCCTGTAGATCTGAGCTCACATTCTGTGGTCATGAGTAGGAATATTCCAAGCTGCCCCAATATCAGGATCCATCTTCCTCAGGTGGAGCATAGACTATGTTGTCCAGCCTCCCTTGAGAGGGTGGAACATTCTCTACCGTTGTTGATCCAAGTTGAGGGCAAGGTCCTATGGGGTCTCACAAAGGGGTCTGTTGTGTTGTTCCTGATAGAGATGACCAGTAACAATGGAGAGAGGGATTTATTCGAGGTCTAGGCTCATCAAGTCTGTTTGGGGACCTCAGGACTCCCCGAATAGGGCCCTGGAGAAGTATTTTTAAGGGCGATCATATGTAAGGAGTTATACAATTGTAGTTTTCTCCTTGCTTCTGGCTATACTTATAGCTCTCTTTGTAAAACAGAACACAGTTCCTGCAAGTGTTTTACAGAAATCTAGATAGAATTTAGTAATTTCCTTTTTTTTTTTTTTTTTTTTTTTTTGCTACCAAGGCTGTCACTGAGGCTTCGTGCCGGCATGACAAACCCACCATTCCCAGCAGCCATTCCCCTCTACCACCCCCTTTTTTTTCTACTTCATTTTTATTTGCCAGCAAAGAGAGAAATGGAGAGGGGGAGGGAGATAGAGAGGGAGACAGAAAGAGAGACACTTGCAGACCTGCTCCACCACTCAATGAAGCTTTCCCCGTTGCAGGTGAGGAGCAGGGGGCTAGAACCAGGGTCTTTATGCACTGTACTCTGTGCCACCGCCTGGCCCGAAACTATTCCTTTAAAACAATAGTTATGCTGTGCACTTGCTTTCTCTGGAGCTGGCCTATGTTCAAGCCTGGCCCACATTGCAGGGGGAATTTTTGGTGCTTTAGTATCTCTGTTTATGTTTTTAAAAATATCTGTATTCCAGACAGAAATTGGGATGGGTAGAGGGGAGACTGGGAGAGAGAAGAGACACTTGCATTGCTGCTTGAGCCTATAGGTGGGGCTGAGGGCCTGAACTCTGGCTCTTACTTCAGATGCACCACCACCTACTCTTTCTAAAAACTTGGCCCGAGTGGTAAAACCCCAGTGACAACAGACAGAGAGCCTCACAATGATGAAGTCAGCTTTCAAGTTGAATCCTAATATGCCCAGAACTTTTCCATCAGATAAGCTAGTGGTTTGCTAAATAATGTCAAGATTTTAAAAGGAGAAATTGTCTTTACAAGAAAAGAATATTGCTACGTACTACTTTGTCTATATAAACAGAGGATGCCCATTTAAGCAAATTCTTTCCTGTTCACTAGAACTGTGGAGCCAGGGCTGAGGAGATGACACAGGGCTTATGCAAAGTATGCTCATGTCTGAGACACTGAAGTCCCAGGTCCGTCCCAGTATAGGCTAAAACCAGAGCTGAACAGTGCTCTATTAAAAAAAGAAAGGAAAGAAAAAAGAGTTTTTAGAAGTAGAAAAAAAAATGAAGTAGAAAAAAAACCCCAAATATTTGTTCTTTAATTTTTTTTAAAAAAGATTTTATTTATTTATGTGAAATATAGGAGGAGAGAGAGAACCAGACATCACTCTGGCACATGTGCTGCTGGGGATCGAACTCGGGACCTCATGCTTGAGAGTCTAAAACTGCGCCACCTCCCAGACAACTCTTTTTAAAATTTTATTTAATTTATTTATTACTGGGTAGAGACAGAAATTGAGAGAGGAGAGATAGAGAGACCCCTGCAGCCCTGCTTCACCACTCCTGAATTTTTCCCTCTGCAGGTAGGGACCAGGGGCTTGAACCCGAGTTCTTGTGCACTGTAGTGTGTGCACTTAACCAGGTGCGCCACTCCATGACCCCCTAGAATCAAATGTTCGTATTTTGCTTACTATTAGTTTGTTGTGGTTAATGGATGTTTTGTTTGTTTTAGTTTTGTTTCTTTATTTTAAAATATTCTGTAATTTATAATTACTAACTGGCCTTCTCTCAAACAGGCATTGTTGTTTTAAGATTAAAATACTAAAGAATGAATTAATATGAAGACTTTCTTACTAGTTACAGCACCACTGTGTTTAATATTGTTATAGAACATTGAAGATGGGAGAAAAAAAAAAGTCCGATGACACAGTTTCCATGCTGGAGAATAGAGAGAACAGTCAGGATTATAATGGCTCTGTCTTTTACACATTATACAGAAATTCTAGGTTTTTAAAAAATTTTATTATTATTATTTATTTATTCCCTTTTGTTGCCCTTGTTGTTTTGTTGTTGTAGCTATTGTTGTTGTTGATGTCATCATTGTTGGAAGGACAGAGAGAAATCAAGAGAGGAGGGGAAGACAGAGAGGGGGAGAGAAAGACAGACACCTGCAGACCTGCTTCACCGCTTGTGAAGCGATTCCCCTGCAGGTGGGGAGCCGGGGACTCGAACCGGGATCCTTACGCGGGTCCTTGCGCTTAACCCATTGTGCTACCACCCAACTACCAGAAATTCTAGTTTTTATAGACATTTCAGACAGATAAAAGTATCCAGTCACCGCTGAGGCTGGTCTACAGAGACCGTGCACACTCGGCTAAGTGCACTTATCAGATACCGTGCAGGTCACCGAGAGCTGAGTTCTGGGCTCTGCATTTCCTGCAGAGACGTTGTTTGGAAGTGCCTAGATTAGTGCTTGCCCTGTGCTCCACTCAGTCCTGCCTCCACCAGTTTCTTGGGGGCGGGTCGGGTCCGAGCTTGTCTTGGAGAACAGGTGACAAGTCAGAAACTGCAGAGCCTACGTGCTGGGAAATGCCTGGGTGGGTCATCTTCACTGACAGGGCTCACTGTACTCAAGACGATGTGAGTGGAGCCAAAGTGGACCAGTACTATAGAAAATGGCTTTTCCATCACAGTTTCTTCTGTCCTGGATGCTCTAGAAGAAAAAATTGGGTTCAGCTTCAAGTCTCCACTTTGCAGGGCACGAAAGACAAAGCCTGTGCGAATGGAGGTCGTGTCCACGCTGCAGCTACTCACAGGCTCCCCCGTCAGAACGGGTTTTCTCAGCAGGGGCGCTGAGCGCCTGGCTGTGGGAAGGGACACTTGCTTCATGGTCCCAAGGCCTCTCACTGACCCTCTGCCATCCCATCTCATCTGTGCCCTGCAGAAAGCCAGGCTCTCTAACCTCGTCTCTGTCATTTGAGTCACATCTGGCAATTGCACAGTTTCCCACAAGAGTTAACTGACTGGCTCATGTGATGGTCGCTGTAGATTCTGGACTAGGCGCTGGGATGCATCGAGGTCTCAAACGGAATCCCAGTGAGCCATTGGTGCTGGTGAAGAAACGGGTCGTATATCAGAGAGGCATTCTTGACAGAGGCTGCGTGGAACGCTTTGGACATTCTGAATGGAGTAACTCTCCATTCTGCCCTAGGCAGTTAGCTCTAGCAAGTCTTGAGTTTTTATTTTAAAATATTTACTTATTAATGGACATGTGTGTGTGGGGTGAGGGAGCAAGCATCAGTCTGGCACCACAATGCTAGGGTTTGAATGTGGAACCTCCTGCTCAAGAGGCCAGCACTCTAGCCGCTGTGCCACCTCTCAGGTACCCAAGCAAGACTTCTGAACCAGGGAGAGCTGTACATCTCAAGGCTTTTGAGAAATGGCATCCTTGAGCCCTGTCTTGAACAGATGGTGGTCATTTGCCTGCTGACCAGAGAAGAAGGTGGAAGGCCACAGTTCAGGGAGAGCGGAGAGTAGATGGAAGAGAAGAGAATTTGGAGCATATGACATGGGGACAGAAACCAAACAACAACAACAACAGAAAAGCCAGGCTGCTAAAGAGAGGAGAATGCTGAGTGTGGGAGTTATGGAGACTGACTGTAAAATGAGCACAGGGTCAGACTGTGAAAGACCCCAAACAGTCCTGGGTAAAAGACCTTCGTGTAGAGCCTGGCCGTGCCACCCCGTGCCTTTGTGCTAACCTCCACATCTCCTGTTCCTGCTCTCTTGCTCTCTCAAAGAACCCGGCAGACAGTCAGATCATATAGATCACGTCTCCTTGTTTGGCCTTGCGAAGTTAAGGATCACCGCTAGAAGGCATTCACCACACAGGCTGATCAGCTAACACTCATTGGTTGTCGTGGTGGTAGATGTAGTTACAAGTTTGGGCTTTATTCTGCCCTCAATAGACAGCCCCTGAAGAGCGGCCAGCAGGCGAGCGCTGGAAGCTGAAGCACACATCCTGCAGAGGTAGCGGCTGGTGTGGAGCAGAGTGGGGGGGGGGGTGCTGGGCGGGCAATCGAGAGAGTGGAGGACTCAGTTCTTAGGGATGTTGGATCCCTCTTCCCTGGTGATGACAGTGTAGGGAAGGAAAGAAGGCTCTGGGATGGCACCCAGTTTTCTGACTGGAGAAACTGGGTGCAGGGGGACCCTGTTTTCCTGAGAAAAGAGACTCAGAGAAGAAGCAAGCCTGTGGAGGAAGAAGAATTTAGTTTTGGGTACACTGAGTTTGAGATAACTGCATGGCGCCTATTTGGAGGCATACAGCAAGCATTGAATGTGTGATTTGGAGACTCCAGAAAGGCGTCTCGACTGATCGTCTAGATCCGAGAGTCGTAGCTGCAGGGTGATGGCCGCTGTGGCACAGGGACAGGTGAGGGGAACGAGGAGACTGGACAGAGCCTTCGAGACGCGGAGGCTGACACTGAGCCAGAGCAGGGACTGGAGCGGCAGGTGAGGGGACACCCTGTATCATACCATCGGGAGAGAACGTCAACAGCTTTTGAATCAGACAAAATAGGACTTAAAAAGCATATTAGCTGTAGTGGTAGAGAACACTGGTTTAGCATGACCAAACAAGGGCTAGTGTAGAAAAGGCCGCTTTGGGATTACCCAGGAGTAGATGGGAAAATGGGAAACAGTATGGGCACCTTTTTTTTTGTCCAAGTTTTTATTTATTATTTAATTTAATTTATAATATCTTACTCATCTATCAGAGAGAGAGAGAGAGAGAGCAACCCAAGTCCTGCTCAGCTCTGGCTTGTTGTCGTGCTGGGGGCTGAACCTGGGGTTTCAGAAAGTTTTTACTTTTAAAAGCTTTTATTTGACTAGTGATTTCATAGTGGTCTACAAGAGTATAAGATCACAGGGGTACAATTCGATAACATACCCACCACCAGGATCCTATGTCCCCATACACCCTCAGCTTTCTTTAAAAGCTTTACTCTGTGTGTGTGTGTGTGTGTGTGTGTGTGAGAGAGAGAGAGAGAGAGAGAGAGAGAGAGAGAGAGAGAGAAAGAGAAACAGAGACCAGAGTACCATTTCAGCATATGCGGCGCCAGGAATTGAACCTGGGGCCTTCCTCGTGCAAATCCTACACTCAGTCCTCTGAACCACCTCCTTGACCACAGTGTCAACAGCTGTTAAAAGTGGTTTTAGCAACAAGAGGGAGAAGAGATGTGAAATGCTGAGCCTTTTGCTTCTAGGCTACATGGGCGGGGTTCTGAAGAGGGGGAGGAGGAGGCCTGGCATGTCCGGTGACAGGGATTGGGCAGGCTGCAAGGACAGGGCGCTAGTCGGCGCTGGATGCCGCTGCTGTCACCGATGGCGGTGGTGAAGCAGTGTGGGACCTAGAATAGGTTCAGCCTGTAGCCGGCCGCCAGAACAGATGGTGGAAGTGGAGGAGAGGAATAGCAGGAGGAGGCTTCAGAGTGAGGGGTGATCCTTCCCTTGGGCTGCCACTCAGGACATGGAATCAGCGCCAGCAGATTCCCAGACAGGACCAGAGGAGGGGCAGCTCCCAAGCCAACACCGTGGCCAAGATGATGCTTGGACAGAGAGCAGCACCCTCTCAGGGCTGCGCAGGGGCGTGGGAGGAGAGGAGAGTGACAATAGGGTGTACTGTGGAGGGAAAGAAGACAAAGGCCAACCCTGGTGAGGAGGGCGCCGGAGGAACGTGGAGGGAGCTTCCCTCCCGTCGGTGACTAAGACACAGGCAGAGGAGGTCTATGTGTGTGTGTGTGTGGGGGGGGGTTGGTCCTGGCGTGGACTCGGGGGCCTCACAGAGCAGTGAGGGCCAGCTGCAACTCAGCTGCTCGCTCCAGGATGGGGAGGGGGAGCAGGGGTTTGTTTTTGAGGGACTGGGTCTTTTCTTTAATATATCTTTTTCTTTACTATGGGATAGAGACGGAAATTGACAGGAGCAGGGGATAAAGAGAGAGAGGGGGGGAAGTTCCAGACAGACACCTGCAGCCCTGCGCCACTATGTGTGGAGCTTTCCTCTTGCAGATGGGACCAGGGGCTCGAACCCAGGTCCTTGCCTGCTGTAATGTGTGCGCTTAGCTAGGCGCATGCCCACCTGGCCCCAAAGAGACTGTGTCTTTATGGCACAAAGAATGGCAATCTGCTGTACCAGAGGGCCTGCACTACTGCTTCCCTTTTCTCCCTGCTGGCAGCCTAGAGACCACAGCAAAGGGGAGCGCAGCTTAGGGCGCTCAGTGCTGCATGCATATCTCTCAGGAGCGCTACTACAGGGGATTAAACAGGGGAGGGAGCGCTTGTAGTCAATATATATCTTATTTTGGATAGAGACAGAAGTGGAGATGGAGAGAGAAAGTGGGGACCAGGGGCTTGAACTTGGGTCCTTGGGCACTGTGATGTGTGCGCTTAGTCTGGCACATCACCACCCTTCCCCAGAAGGAGTGTTGACAAGTGTACACTTTGCTCTCACAGCTGGATGGATCCCACCCCTGCCTTTCTTCAGGAAGCACTGGGCTCCATGCAGCTTGGTCCAGCTGTCTTTTTTTTGTTGTTGTTGCTCTTTTTTAAATTATTGTTGTAGTTATTATTGTTGTTGGATAGGACAGAGAGAAACGGAGAGAGGAGGGGAAGACAGAGAGGGGGAGAGAAAGACAGACACCTGCAGACCTGCTTCACCGCCTGTGAAGCGACTCCCCTGCTGGTCCCTGTGCTTTGCGCCAAGTGCATTTAACACGCTGTGCTACCGCCTGACTCCCAGTCCAGCTGTCTTTAGTTGGGGGATGCTTTGGGAGCTCAGATAGGTCCCGGTGCTCTTGATGAAAGAAGGGATAAAAGGGGAGGGACAGGTGTCTATGGGACTCACTAGGAGGACTGGGGAGCCGTACGCGTGTAAGACCAAAGATTGGCACAGGGAGGAGGGGAGCTGCCCAGGAGGTTATGCTGCCAGAAGAGGCTTGGGGTCCTGCAGGATGAGGCCCTGAGGCCCGTCTACTGTGGCACATGTGCCTGAGTGATGCTCTGGTTCTCTCTCTCTCTCTCTCTCTCTCCCCCAATAAATAAATGAATATACAAATCTTTAGGAATGGGGTTAAAAACAAAGGAATGGCCCCCGGCTCCCCACCTGCAGGGGAGTCGCTTCACAGGTGGTGAAGCAGGTCTGCAGGTGTCTATCTTTCTCTCCCCTTCTCTGTCTTCCCCTCCTCTCTCCGTTTCTCTCTGTCCTATCCAACAATGAATTGCGTCAACAAGGGCAATAATAATAACCACAACAAAGCTACAACAAGGGCAACAAAAGGGGGAAAAATGGCCTCCAGGAGCGGTGGATTCATGGTGCAGACACCGAGCCCAGCAATAACCCTGGAGGAGGAAAACAAACAAACAAACAAAAAAAAACAAAGGAATGAACTCTAGGAGGCACCCAGGAGAATTAAATCTAGGAAAAAAAAGGATCTAGACCTTTAAAATACTTATTTTTATTTTAAAAAATCAAGAGCATGGTTTACAGTACAGTGCAGTTTCAGAAGTTCAACATCACATCTTCATATGTGTATCAAGTTTATCATGGGGCCCAGGGAGGTAGCACAATGGTTCTGCAAGAGACTTTCATACCTGAGGCTCTGTGGTCCCAGGTTCAGTCACAGTTACCACAGCTTAAAGCAGGGTTGAAGGCGTCTCTCTGTCTCTATTTCTGTCTCTCTCCCTTTCTAGCTCCACCTCCCCTCTCAGTTTCTCTCTGTCTCTATCCAATAAATAAATACTTAAGAATAAAAAAAAGACTCACCACAGATATGGACAAATCTGAACTCCAAAAAAGATGTGGACAAAGCTCTAAGTGGCTTGTGTTATTTATATTTAGTCTATATTACTGTGAAAAAATACACTGTTTCTAGTTGAAAAATATATTCAACCATAGGGAGTTGTTTGTATACATTTTTTTAAAACCATTTAAAAGAGAGACACTTGTCGCACTGCTTCACCACATGTAAAGCTTTTTCCCTTCAGGTGGGTATTAGAATATAATTCACCTTCTCTCTAATAAGATTTATATAGAAGTCATTCACTTCATAGAAAAAAAAACACTCATAAGCCCCCCTCCCAAAAAAAGACGAGTCTTTCCTGGAAAAAATTAAGTTCTGGGGGCCAGATTGTGGTGCACCAAGTTAAGCACACATAGTACAAAGCGCAAGGACTCCCTCAAGTTTCCCGGTTTGAGATCCTAGTTCCATACCTGTGGGGGGAGGGGCTTGCTTCACTTCACAACCTGTGAAGTAGGTCTGCAAGTGTAGGGAGCTACACCTGCAGCTACCCCCTCCCTCTCTTGTCGCCCCCTCTTCTAAAAAAAAAAAGGCTGCCAAGAGCAGTGGTACAGGCACCCTGGAGGCAAAAAAAAAAAAAATTAAGTTCTCACCTTTAAGCAACTGGGAGCTGCAGAACAAGTGGTCAGCTCAGCCATCCAATGAAACATTTGTTTATTAAAACAACTTCATGCAAAATGCATCTTGCTCCTTCCTCCTCGACCCTGCCGTGAAGCAGGTATGCCAAGGCACTGAGAGGGGGAGGAATGTTTCTAATCTCACGGGAAATGGAGAACTCAGTTTATCATTAGATGGTTCACTGAGTTACCAGACTCAACTCTAAGGCGAAACTACTAAAGTAAGGGCCAGCAAGACAGCTCATCTGAGAGGTACCTGTGCCATGTACCGAGGTTCGAACCCAGCCTCTACTTCACGGAGGGAAGCTCTGGTTTGTCTTCTCTCTCCGTATCTCTCTAAAAACTTGGCCCAGAGTGGTAAAACCCTAGGGATGACAATAAATAAATAAATAAACAAACAAACTAATTCCCATGAAACATTTTTTCCTCATGATATTCCCCCCCCCCCCCCGCTTTATTCTGATAAAGACACAGAGGGGCGAGCATAGATGTAGATAGCACAGTGGTTATGCAAAGAGAGTCTCATGCCTGAGACTCCAAAGTTCCAGCTTCAATCCACCCCACACACCACCATAAGCCCGAGCTGAACAGGACTCTGGCTAAAGAGAGGGAGAGGGAGAGAGAGAAACAGGAGAGAAAGAGAGACAGACAATTAGATATAAACAAGCATTTGAGACAGGGCTTTAACGCTTCTCCCTTTTGTCTTTTCAGACAAATGACGATGGAAACAGTTGAATCTCGACAGGACGGGAGCGTAGCAGATACTGACGGCGAATCTGCTCACATGCAGAGCCAGCCTGGTCAAAACTCAATCCCCACGTTAGCTCAGGTAACTGGGAAACAGGCAGGCTCTGCTGAGGGCCGAGCTCTGCTTCTGCTGCCTCACAGTGGACCATTGTTCCCTGTACCCGGAGCACACTGTGAGGAGAAAACACCATATTCCAACAAGGTTTGCGTTGTCACGGGTGCTTACGTGATGTGTCTGCCGCCGCTATTAAAAGGAGCAACAGAAGCCTCTACAAGATGCAGTAGTCAGTCACACATTGCTACAACTTGATGTTCTTAGCTACTAATGAGGCAGATGACATTTGCCCAGTGTGTGTGTGTGTGTGTGAACACACATTTATAGTTGGGTTTTTTGTTGTTTTTTTTTTTGCCTCCAGGGTTATCGCTGGGGCTCTGTGCCTGTACTATCAATCCATTGCTCTTGGAGGTCATTTTTCCCCATTTTTATTGCCCTTGTTGTTGTTATTATTATTGTTGTTATTGCTTTTGTTGTTGTTGGATAGGACAGAGAGAAATCGAGGGGGAGGGAAGACAGAGAGGAGGAGAGAGAGACAGACACCTGCAGACTTGCTGCATCACCTGTGAAGCGACCCCCTACAGGTGGGGAGCAGGGGGCTCGAACCGGGATCCTTGAGGTGGGGGGTGGTCCTTGCTCTTTGCACGGTGCTGCAGTAATGCATGCAGCGTTACTGCCCAGCCCCTCTGCATTTACAGTTTTTTTTTTAATCTCTGTTTTCTTTTAGTTAGATCTTAGTTTTGAATTGGTTTCCTTGATAGAACTCAAGGGTGATTTAAGTGACTGTTTTCAGCCCCTAACATTTATTTGCGCTATGTGTAAAAATATACAGGAAAAGCAAGCACATTTCTGCAAAGCCACTTGTTCATTCATTCATCAGCCTTGTTTTTTCTTTCCTGCCGACATCTACTGTAGCTAGAGCCTGTTCTCAACGCACAGGGGTATGCAGTACTGACCTGCGTATTCCAGGTGGAGTTGGATGGGTGTTCAGATGAGAAGCCCAGTGGTGTGAGCAGTGCCGTGAGGTGGTACAGGCACAAAGACCAAGGCACACAGAGGAGAACCTTACTGAGGCTTTTTCATTTGATCTAGACTCAAAGGAGCCCTCTGGGTGTCTGAGGACAAGGAAGCATATTCAAAGCTGGGGGCTGGTGTGTACAGAGACACACAGCCAGGCCTTATCGGGACTGCAGGTGTGTGTGTGTGTGTGTGTGTGTGTGTGTGTGTGTGTGTGTGTGTGTGTGTGTAAGTGTGTTGGGAGCTGGTCAAAGTGAGTAGAAGGTTGTTTGAGAGGACCGGATCCTCCTTATTCTAAATTTTCTTGCAGTAAATGCCTAGCTCCATCTGAGTCCACTACGGGCTGTGCAGAGGCTGAGCTATGAGCCAGCGGTGGTCACAGCATTTGGGTGGACCAGGGGAGGAGGGGTCTAGGCAGTAGTGGGGTGTCTGCAGAGCAAGTGGGAGCCTCTGGCTGACTGGGGGCCCCTGAGGAAAGCACCAGGCAGACCTTCCCTGCCTTGCCTCCTTCCCCTGTCTCAGGAGCCCACCCCAGCTTCCTGGCCTGCCTTGCTTCTCCTATTCCCTCCTCCAAACACCCACCGGCTCCCCAGGCCTTTTCTCCTCACTCGTATTCTGTGGAGCGGCATCTCCCTGGCAACATCCTTCTTTGTTGCCCAGGAAAACAGGCATGCAGACTTTTGTGCTATTAAAAGAAAAACAGAAATCTCTTTCTTTTTTTTTTTTTTTTAAATTTTTTATTTAAGAAAGGATTAGTGAACAAAAGCATAAGGTAGGAGGGGTACAACTCCACACAATTCCCACCACCCAATCCCCATAACCCACCCCCTCCCATGGTAGCTTTCCCATTCTCTATCCCTCTGGGAGCATGGACCCAGGGTCGTTGAGGGTTGCAGAAGGTAGAAGGTCTGGCTTCTGTAATTGCTTCCCCGCTGAACATGGGCGTTGACTGGTCGGTCCATACCCCCAGTCTGCCTCTCTCTTTCCCTAGTAGGGTGTGTCTCTGGGGAAGCTGAGCTCCAGGACATATTGGTGGGGTCTTCAATCCAGGGAAGCCTAGCCAGCATCCTGGTGGCATCTGGAACCTGGTGATTGAAAAGAGAGTTAACATATGAAGCCAAACAATTTGTTGAGCAATCATGGATCCCAAGCTTGGAATAGTAGAGAGGAAGTGTTAGGGAGGTACTCACTGCAAACTCTAGTGTAATCCTGCTTTCAGGTATATATTTTGCAGTAGTTTATGGATACGTGTGCACATAAGCTCTCTCTCACAGAAACTGGTGTATATCTAGGTTATGGGACTTTGTTAGAAAGTGAACTACCTGAGATGAAATTAGAGTGTACTATTAAAGGAAAGGTCTCACCCGAGTAATGAAGCTGAAGGGTTGTCATTCCACACGTGAAGTCTCTGGATACAGTCTGAGGTGAAGCATGTTGAGATGGCAATCGTTGCTTTGGTTAGGTTGTGATCGGCGGATGCAATATAATTTGGTTTGGATTGGGAGATGCAGAAATCTCTTTCTTATTAAAAGAAGGCATGCTTGTGATAGAAAAGTAACAAGATAAATGTTATTATAGAGAAGTATCTAGAATGTTAGCATTCAGAAATCGAATCATTAGCATTTTGGTCTATATCCTTTAGGGAGCAGGATGGAGCATAAAGCATGTGGATGATTTTTCTACATGATTCCTGGTCTCTAGTACTGCCCTTTGTGGCCAGCCTGTGAAGGCAGCCTTTCCCTCTCCCTCACCCCTCTCTAGAGGTGCTGACCTTTAACTTCCACACACCTCTCCCCAGGCTTGCGGAACTACACGGGCAAAGCGGTAATTCCCCATGGTCGAAAGACCAGAATTTGCATTTTTGAGGGCCATTGGCCTAAGTGACCCCCAACTCTCAGAGCTCAGTCAGAGGTTGGCTAGGCCTGCCAGCCAGGTTCAAGCCCAGCTCCCACTTGCAGTGAAGGAAGCTTGAGCGCTGTGGTCTTCTTCACTCTCGACTTTCTCGCCTCTGTCTTAATAAAAGGGGGAAAGTCCGTCAGTAGAATACCTAAAAAGATGACCTTGAGTCTGTGGGGACTTGCAGTTGAACAGGAGCCCAGGGGGCAGAAGCTGGGCTCTTGGTAGGTGAGAGAAAAATGAGAGAGGACAGACAGGCAAGTGGAAACTGGAAGTCCAGAGCCTGAAGAAACGTTGCGGCAAAATAATAGGAAAAGATGGGCTGACAAATGAGAACCCGCTGTAGGGAAGTTGGAAGTGCTTTGAAGAAAAGGGGAAGGGGAGAGGCAGAGGGGAGATAGCATAATGGTTATGCAAACAGACTCTCATGCCTGAGGCTCCGAAGTCCCAGGTTCAATCCCCCGTACCACCATAAGCCAGAACTAAACAGTGCTCTGTTTAAAAAGAGAAAAATGGAAAAGGGGAGATGGACAAAAGGAAGATAGCTCAGGCACAGAGGTAGAAAAGGCCTGTGATGACACTTAACAGTGTTCATGTCTTTAAAAAAAATCAAGACTCAGATGTTGTATTAAATTTGCACAGGAAGTTTGTGGATGTCCTATATCATTCTGTTTTCTATCCAGGTGAAGGATTTGATCAAAAATAAGCTATCTTTTATCTTTCACATTCTAGATATTTTATGACTTGAAGAAGTTATCTGTACACTGATCCATTTTATTTTATTATTTTATTTTTTTGGCCGTCATAGATCATGATTTTTTGTTTTCCCTAAAAGTTAAGACACATTTAATCTTAGCCAGCATTTTCTAAACATCACTGCTCACTTAGATTCCTGTGGTGTCTCTAACTGTTCACTTATGACTTGTGATTCATCATTTTTATGCAAAATGATGCAGTAAGATGAAGAGACCACACTGAGACGTTAAGCTCGTGATATCTGCAGAGTGCCTCTCTGGCTTCGTTATTTGCCTTTTGTTTGAGTTAACTCAAACAAGGAAGCCGTCAGCTACCGGCTGCTTCAGGCTTCATTTTACTTTCATGGAAGGGAGAATTCACGTTCCTTTTGAAATGATTAAATTGTGTGAGGACAAAAGCTCTGCCCGGAAGATTCGGTCATTCTGACTCTTTGCTTCTGGGGCCATGACAGAGGCTGGAGGGCGCTGTAATGCTGAGGGGCATTGGATGGGTGTGAGCCTGAGCGGGACAGCTGCATTTAAAAAAAAAAAATTGTATTTATTTATTTATTTATTTATTTATTTTCCCTTTTGTTGCACTTGTTGTTTTTTTATTATTGTTGCTGTTATTGATGTCATCATTGTTAGGACAGAGAGAAATGGAGAGAGGAGGGGAAGACAGAGAGGGGGAGAGAAAGATAGACACCTGCAGACCTGCTTCACCGCCTGTGAAGCGACTCCCCTGCAGGTGGGGAGCTAGGGGGTCGAACCGGGATCCTTACGCTGGTCCTTGCTATTTGCGCCACGTGCGCTTAACCCACTGCGCTACCGCCCAACCTCCGACATCTGCATCCCCCCCCAACATCTGCATTTTTTTTTATTTAAGAAAGGATTAATTAACAAAACCATAGGGTAGGAGGGGTACAACTCCACACAATTCCCACCTCCCAGTCTCCATATCCCACCCCCTCCCCCGATAGCTTTCCCATTCTCTATCCCTCTGGGAGCATGGACCCAGGGTCATTGTGGGTTGCAGAAGGTAGAAGGTCTGGCTTCTGTAATTGCTTCCCCGCTGTACATGGGTGTTGACTGGTCGGTCCATACTCCCAGTCTGCCTCTCTCTTTCCCTAGTAGGGTGGGTCTCTGGGGAAGCTGAGCTCCAGGACATATTGGTGGGGTCTTCAATCCAGGGAAGTCTGGCCGGCATCCTGATGACACCTGGAACCTGGTGACTGAAAAGAGAGTTAACATACAAAGCCAAACAAATTGTTGAGCAGTCATGGACCCAAAGCTTGGAAAAGTGGAGAGGAAGTATTAGGGAGGTACTCAAGGCAAACTCTAGTGTACTTCTGCTTTCTTACTTTGGTGCCATGCTCCAAACTCAGTCAATTTCTGGTTTGCGTTTCTACTTCTTTTTTTTTTTTTTTTTTACATGCAGAACATTCCCCAGATTCCCATTTAACAATACAACCCCCACTATTTCATTCATCATTTTTCATGGACCTGTATTCTACCCACCCACCCACCCACCCCAGAGTCTTTTACTTTGGTGTAATACTCCAATTCCATTTCAGGTTTGACTTGTGTTTTCTTTTTTTTTTTTTTTTAAATAATTTTTTATTTTATTTTCTTTTTTTTTTAATATTTTATTTTATTTATTTATTCCCTTTTGTTGCCCTTGTTGTTTTATTGTTGTAGTTATTATTGTTGTTGTCGTCATTGTTGGATAGGACAGAGAGAAACGGAGAGAGGAGGGGAAGACAGAGAGGAGGAGAGAAAGACACCTGCAGACCTGCTTCACCGCCTGTGAAGCGACTCCCCTGCAGGTGGGGAGCCGGGGTTCGAACCGGGATCCTTATGCCGGTCCTTGTGCTTTGCGCCACCTGCGCTTAACCCGCTGCGCTACAGCCCGACTCCCGTGTTTTCTTTTCTAATCTTGTTTTTCAACTTCGGCCTGAGAGTGAGATCATCCTGTATTCATCCTTCTGTTTCTGACTTATTTCACTCAACATGATTTTTTCAAGGTCCATCCAAGATCGGCTGAAAACGGTGAAGTCACCATTTTTTACAGCTGAGTAGTATTCCATTGTGTATATAGACCACAACTTGCTCAGCCACTCATCTGTTGTTGGACACCTGGGTTGCTTCCAGGTTTTGGCTATTACAAATTGTGCTGCCAAGAACATATGTGTACACAGATCTTTTTGGATGGATGTGTTGGGTTCCTTAGGATATATCCCCAGGAGGGGAATTGCAGGGTCATAGGGTAGGTCCATTTCTAGCCTTCTGAGAGTTCTCCAGACTGTTCTCCACAGAGGTTGGACCAATTGACATTCCCACCAGCAGTGCAGGAGGGTTCCTTTGACCCCACAGCCTCTCCAGCATTTGCTGCTGTTCCCTTTTCTGATGTGTGACATTCTCACAGGAGTGAAGTGATATCTCATTGTTGTCTTGATTTGCATTTCTCTGACAATCAGAGACTTGGAGCATTTTTTCATGTGTTTCTCGGCCTTTTGGATCTCTTCTGTGTTGAATATTCTGTCCAAGTCCTCCCCCCATTTTTGGATGGGGTTATTTGTTGTCTTGTTGTTGAGTCTGGCAAGCTCTTTATATATGTTGGTTATTAAACTCTTATCTGATATATGGCATGTAAAGATCTTCTCCCATTCTGTGAGGGGTCTCTTGATTTGGGTAGTGGTTTCTTTTGCTGTGAAGAAGCTTTTTAATTTGATGTAGTCCCATAGGTTTATACTTGCCTTAGTCTTCCTTGTAATTGGATTCGTTTCATTGAAAATGTCTTTAAAATTTATGTGGAAAAAAGTTCTGCCAATATTTTCCTCTAAGTATCTGATAGTTTCTGGTCAAACATTCAAGTCCTTGATCCACTTGGAATTTACTTTTGTATTTGGTGAAATACAGTGATTCAGTTTCATTCTTCTGCATGTTTCAACCCATTGTTTCCAACACCATTTGTTGAAGAGACTCTGCTTTCCCCATTGAATAGTCTGGACCCCTTTGTCAAAGATTAGATGTCCATACGTGTGGGGCCTCATTTCTGGGCTCTCAATTCTATTCCACTGGTCAGTGTGTCTGTTCATGTTCCAGTACCAAGCAGTTTTGATGACAATGGCCCTACAATACAGTTTGAGATCTGGGAGTGTGATGCCTCCGGTTCTGTTCTTTTTTCTCAAGATTGTTTTGGCAATTCTAGGTCTTTTCTGGTTCCAGATAAACATTTGTAGCATTTGTTCTATTCTCCTAAAAAATGTGCTTGGGATCTTGATGGGGATAGCATTAAATTTGTAGATGGCTCTGGGTAATATATTCATTTTGATGATGTTAATTCTTCCAACCCATGAACATGGAATATCTTTCCACTTCTTTGTGTCTTTTTCAATTTCTTTGAGTAGTGACTCATAATTTTCAGTATACAAGTCTTTCACTTCTTTGGTTAGGTTTATTCCTAGATATTTTATTGTTTTTGTTGCTATAGAAAAAGTAACTGATTTCTGGATTTCAATTTCTTCTAACTTAGTGTTTGCATAGAGGAATGCCACTGACTTTTGAATGTTAATTTTATAGCCTGACACATTACTGTATTGCCTGATGATTTCCAAAAGCTTCTTGCTGGATTCCTTAGGTTTTTCCATGTATACTATCATGTCATCTGCAAATAAGGAGAGTTTGACTTCTTCTCTTCCAATCTGTATGCCTTTAATTCCTTGCTCCTGCCTGATTGCTATGGCAAGAACTTCCAACACTATGTTGAATAGTAATGGTGATAGTGGGCAGCCCTGTCTAGTACCTGATCTGAGGGGAAATGCTTCCAGTTTTTCACCATTGAGTATGATGTTGGCTGTAGGTTTGCTATATATAGACTCCACTATCTTCAGGAATTTTCCATCTATTCCTATTTTTTGTAGTGTTTTGATCATAAAGGGATGTTGTATTTTGTCAAAGGCTTTCTCTGCATCTATTGATATGACCATGTGGTTTTTGGTCTTGCTTTTGTTGATGTGGTGGATCACATTGATTGATTTACATATATTAAACCAACCTTGCATGCCTGGGATGAACCCCACTTGGTCATGATGAACAATTTTTTTGATATACTGCTGTATCCGGTTGGCTAGAATTTTGTTCAATATTTTTGCATCTATGTTCATCAGAGATATTGGTCTGTAGTTTTCTTTTTTGGTTGTGTCCCTGTCTGCTTTTGGTATCAGGGTGATGTTGGCTTCATAGAAGCTGGCAGGGAGTATTCCAGTGTCTTCAGTCTTCTGGAAGACTTTTAAAAGGAGAGGTATTAGTTCTTCTTTGAAAGTTTTGTAGAATTCATTTGTAAAACCATCTGGTCCAGGACTTTTATTTTTGGGAAGATTTTTGATAACTGTTTCAATTTCATTAGCTGTGATGAGCCTGTTCATGTTATCCACTTCCTCTTTACTTAGTTTTGGAAATTGGTAGGTATCTAGGAAATCATTCATTTCTTCCAGGTTCTCTAGCTTGGTGGCATATAGTTGTTCATAGAAGCCTCGCATGATATGTTGAATTTCTGCAGTGTCTGTTGTGATTTCTCCTCTTTCATTTACTATCCGATTTATTTGGGTCTTCTCCCTTTTTTGTTTTGTGAGTCTGGCTAAAGGTTTGTCGATTTTGTTTACTCTTTCGAAGAACCAACATTTACTTTCGTTGATCTTTTGTATGGTTTTCCTATTCTCAATGTTATTTATTTCTGCCCTAACTTTAGTAATTTCTGTCCTTCTGGTTGCTTTAGGATTCCTTTGTTGTTCTTCTTCTAGGTCTTTGAGATGTGCAATCAGGCTGTTTATTTGTGCCTTTTCTTGTTTCCTAATGTGTGCTTGTATAGCTATGAACTTCCCTCTTAGGACTGCTTTAGCTGTGTCCCAAATATTTTGATAGCTTGTGTCTTCATTTTCATTGACCTCTCGAAACATTTTGATTTCTTCCTTGATTTCCTCTTTGACCCAGAAGTTGTTAAGAAGTGTACTGTTGAGCTTCCACATTTTGGCACGGTTACTAATCTTTTGTTGATTGTTAAGTGTTAGTTTAATTCCACTGTGGTCTGAGAAGATGTTTGGGATGATTTCAATGCTCTTGAATTGGCTGATACTGTTTTTGTGGCCTAACATATGGTCTACCCTTGAGAATGACCCATGTGGATTTGAGTAAAATGTGTATTCCAGTTTCTTGGGATGAATGACTGAAAATGTCCAATAGTTCTAGTTTATCTATCTCTTCATTTAGCTCCCTTATGTCTTTACTGATTTTCTGCCTGGATGATCTGTCAAGTTGAGATAGTGGGGTGTTGAAGTCCCCTACTATGATTGTGTTACTGTTAATATATTGCTATAGCTCTTTCAGTAGAAGTTTGATGTATTTAGATGGCTTCTCATTGGGTGCATAGATATTAATAATTGTTAAGTCCTCTTGATTGACTGATCCTCTGAGCATTAAGTAGTGTCCATTCCTATCTTTTTTAATCTTATCTGTTTTAAAGTCTATCATGTCAGATATGAGAATAGCTGTTCCTGCCCTTTTTTGTGGGCCATTGGCTTGAATGATAGTTTTCCATCCTTTCACTTTAAGTCTGTGTTTGTCTTGTTGAGTTAGGTGAGTTTCCTGTAGACAACATATTGTTGGGTTGTGTTTTCTGATCCATCTTCCTACTCTGTGTCTTTTAATAGGTGAATTCAGGCCATTGACATTTATTGATATCAAAGATTGAAGATATTTTAACACCATTCTTGTAGAGTTTTAGAGTGTTTTGATATATGTCCTATTTGTGGTGGTCTGGTTGTTTATAGGAGACCTTTCAGAACTTCTTTCAGGGCAGGCTTGGTGATGGTTGCTTCCTTCAACTGTTGCTTGTCTGAGAAGGTTTTGATGCTTCCATCTAGTCTGAATGACAGTCTAGCAGGATATAGTATTCTTGGCTGAAAGCCTTTCTCATTGAGCACTCGATAGATATCTTGCCATTCTCTTCTGGCCTGTAGTGTTTGTATGGAGAAGTCTGCTGCTAATCTTATGGGTTTTCCTTTGTAGGTGACTCTTTGTTTTTCTCTTGCAGCCTTGAGGATCCTTTCTTTATCCTTATTCCTTTCCAATCTAAGTATGACATGTCTTGGTGTCTTTAGGTCTGGGTTAATTCTGTTTGGGACCCTCTGGGCTTCTTGAATCTTTATGTCTTTGGTGTTGTCTAGACTAGAGAAATTTTCAGCTATTATGGCCTGGAGAATGCTTTCTTCCTCTCCTTCTCTTTCTTCCTCTGGTAATCCAATAATGCATATATTGTTTCTTTTGAAGTCATCCCATAGGACTCTGTTGTTGTTTTCAGCATCTCTTAATCTCTTTTTGAGATCTCTTACTTCTTTTTTAGTTGTCTCTAATTCATCCTCAATCTTGCTAATTCTGTCTTCAGCCTCATTGATTCTATTCTCTCTGCCCTCTACTGCTTTCTGGAGTTCATCTGTTTTGTTGCCCTGCTCTGATACTGTTTTAGCTTGTTCAGCTAGTTGCCTTCTTAGCTCAGTGATTTCAGCTTTCAGCTCTCTAATAACCATGAGATTATTAGAATTTTCTTCCATATTCTCATTTGTTGTTCCTGCATTTCTGATTACAATTTTTTCAAATTCTTTACTCACTCCTGTTATTATTTCCTTAGCTAATGTTTGGATGTTGAACTCGTTGTTTTGTGCTTCACCCTCTGGAGGACTTTTAGCTGGACTCTTGTCCTGGTTCGAGTCTCCAATATTTTTTCTTGTTGTTTTAACCATTTTATATAAGTTAACAGTTTTTTCAATCCCTGAGTTGGAGTTCAGTGGTGTAAAAGCCTTTTTTTTTTCCCCCCTGTAGGCTATGGGAGCCTGAGGGCTTTTAAACTTATCAATAGGCTTCTTAGTTTAATCACTGACTCCTGACCAAGAGATAAAGCAGGGTGTGGCAGAGATAACCCAGTGGTTATGCAAAGAGACTTTCACAGCCCCTCAGCTATGCCACCGAGGTATAGGTCTTCTCCTGAGTTTTCCCGGTTAGATCTCTGTACCCTGGTGTCCCTCCCTGTTGCTGCTCCAGATTCTGAGGGTAGTAGCAGTGGACACTCAGAGTTGTACTTGGTGAGTCTCTGGGGAGTCCTTTCCTCCCTTCAGCTGTCCCCTTGTTGGTGGAGTAGACTGGAGGTGGTGTCTCCACTGACAAACTGTTGAACTGTTAGCAGTCACTTAATCTCTCCTTAGGCCCCTCTCTCCTCTCTGTCACCAGCCACGCGTGTTTGTACTCACGGGTGATTTACTGGGTTTCTGTGGTCATTCTAGTCCTGTCTTGTTTCTGTCCGGGTGGTCTCCTTTGGTATTCCTAGTTGATCCGGGAGAGGAGAGGAGAGGAGAGGAGAGAAAGCTATCTGCTGCTCGTAGCTCCGCCTCCGGAAGTCGAATCACATCTGCATTTTTTAATGAGACACATACATACCTGAGCACCATTCCAGCATTTGCCATTCCAGGGTTCGAACCCCGAGCTCCATGGGCTGACCCACCTGCCTGGGCCCCGAAAAGCTTTTGCTGCTCCAGGGCCTGATGACTGGCAGATGGCTGTCGACTGGAGGCCTCTGCTACCATCAGCGAGCACATGTTTCTAAGTTTTGTCAGTTTTTTAGAAGAGGAAAGACCAGGACCTCACTCTAGCACATGCAGCGCCAAGGACAGAACTCGGGGCCTCGTACTTTGCAAGTCCAGTTCCCTGCCACTGGGCCACCTCCTGGGCCACTGTCGTGTGCTGTATGTCTCACAACAAAGCGAGCTGGGGGACAGAAGCTGATAGTAGGAAGAGCACGATGAAGAGAAACACATCACAGTACTGCGCTGTGTTTATTTATTGACATCATACATTCATGCTGCCTTTTTATAAGAAGGTCTATATGTTTATTTATTTTCATTTTTTGTTGCCCTTGTTTTTATCATTGTTCTGGTTATTATTATTGTTGTTATTGCTGTCGTTGTTGCCAGATAGGACAGAGAGAAATGGAGAGAGGAGGGGAAGACAAGAGAAGGGGAGAGAAAGACAGACGCCTGCAGACCTGCTTCACCATCTGTGAAGCGACTCCCTTGCAGGTGGGGAGCTGGGGGCCTGAACCGGGATCCTTAAGCTGGTCCTTGTGCTTCACGCCATATGCGCTTAACCCGCTGCGCTACCACCTGACCCCTAAGGTCTATATGTAATTGGACTTGTGTTTTTATTGTTTTAATATTACTTATTTATTGGCAGAGAAACCGAGAGGAAAGGGGGAGATAGAGGGAGATAGACAGAGACAGTGCACCACCAATTGTGAAGCTTCCGCTCTCAGGTGGGGACTGGGGACTTGAACTGGGTCTCTGTGCAAGGCAATGTGCTCTCAGCTGGGTGTGCCGCCGCCCTTCCCCCGACCGGGGCTCTCAAGGGTTAGTGGTGGCTGTTCTGAATGCCCTGGCTTTTCTAAAGCTTCTACTGATCGCATTTGGCCTGAAAAAATCATCCTAGTTGTGGGATCTGAAAACACAAGATGACTTTTGCTTGATTTTATTTTATTTTATTTTATTTTATTTTATTTTATTTTATTTTATTTTATTTTATTTTATTTTATTTTATTTTATCAGAACACTGCTCAGCTCTTGTTTACTGCAGTGCTGGCGGTTGAACCTAGATCTTTGGTGCCTCAGGCACAACCACTATGCATAATGGGATGGGTGGTGGCTCTCTCCCTCCTTCTCCCTCTTCCTCTCCTTCTTCTTCTCCTCCTGCTCCTGCTCCTTCTCTTCCTCCTCCTCCACCTCCCTCTCCCTCTCCCTCTCTTTCTGCTCCTGCTCCATCCTCCTCCTCCACCTCTTCCTCCTTTTCTTTGTAACTTCCCAGATGTAAATAAAACTTTCTCCTATCTATGTTCAAAAGTAAATGGAAGTTCACTTTTAAACAGTAGGGTGGCAGATCACTGGGGTTCAGTCCTGTGAGTTGACTCTGTCTTGATATTTTATGCTTATGCACCTGTCAGTGGAGATAGTGCCATGTGTGTTAAGTATATGTGTTTTGACATATAAGAATAGATTTCATCCCCCCTCCAAAAAAAAAAAACCTCCTGGTAATAAATTGGAGTCTATTTTAAATAACCAAGTTAGGAGGAAGCCTGTGTAGGAGGTGGTGCAGTGGATATAAACATTGGACTCTCAGGTATGAGGTCCTGAGTTCTACCCCCAGCAGCCACATGTACCAGAGTGACGTCTGGCTCTTTCTCTCTCTTCTTCTAACTTTCTAATAAATAAACAAAAATCTTTAAAGAAAAATCAAAAAGGAAAAGAAACTGAAGGTGCCAACATCAGCACTTGCTCATCTCTCCTCCTCCTCTCTCTCTCTCTCTCTCTCTGTCTGCTGAAGTATTTTAAGCATTTGCAGAACTCAGACATGGCATTGTCATGTCTGCCTACTCTTCGGGTCCACATCTTAAATATCGTGGACTTCTGTTATGTAGCCACACGTGGCCCCACCTGATAAGATGAAGCGTAACTCGTTGGCAGTGATAGGCACCCACCCACCTTTACATCTTCCCTCGTCCTGTTCACATGTGATCTGCTCTGAGGACAGCAGTCAGGATACCCAGCTTCCCGGGAGCTGGTAACATGCCGGGAAGATCTGGCTGGTGATCCTGCCGTAGCCGGGGAAGGCTTGTGCTTTCTCGAGCTCCCTGCCTTCTGTGCTGTTGTGAAAGGGACTCCCCAGAACTTTCTCATTTCCCGAATCTGACACTCGACACCCAGTAGACACCTCACTCCCCCACCCAGCCCCCCAACTTTTGGTAGCACCGTTTTTTCTGTCTTTGTGAATTTGACTATGTTATCAGATACTTCACAGAAGTAGGATCATTCATTTTTTGTCTTTCTGTGATTGATTTATATCACCTAGAATCATGTTCTCGGGGTGCATTCTTATCTCATGTGCTAGAATTCCCTTCCTTTTAAAGACTGAATAGAATTCAAATAGATCATGCTTGGTTATAACTATGATTTTAAAATTATTTTTGCCAAGCCAGTGCTATTCGTGACTTATTCCAAGTGATTTTTTACAGTCAATGAGATAGGTAGGGTAATTCTTGTGAATTGCGGGTCATTTCAGTGATGTTCTTATAAATAGCTAATTTTTAAAAATTTCTTTATTGGGGGATTAATGTTTTACATTCAACAGTAAATACAGTAGTTTGTACATGCATAACATTTCTCAGTTTTCCATTTAACAATACAACCCCCACTAGGTCCTCTGTCATCCTTCTTGGACCTGTAATCTCCCCACCCACTCAACCCAGAGTCTTTTACTTTGGTGCGATACGCCAATTCCAGTTCAGGTTCTAAATGTGTTTTCTCTTCTGATCTTGTTTTTCAACTTCTGCCTGAGAGTGAGATCATCCCATACTCATCCTTCTGTTTCTGACTTATTTCATTTAACATGAATTTTCTAAGCTCCATCCAAGATCGGCTGAAAACGGTGAAATCACCATTTTTTATAATTGAGTAGTATTCCATTGTGTATCTAGACCACAACTTGCTCAGCCACTCATCTGTTGTTGGGCAATAAATAGCTGATTTTAGTCAGAAATAAAAATTAGCAGAATGATTTGGTTATGTGGGCTTGGGCATTCATTCTGTGGTTTTGGCTTTTGGCACGTGCATTTTCCCTGTCATTATTAGATGTGATCTGTATTCTTTTAAAAGCAGTTTTAACATTCCCTCTGTGAATTTTCTGTTTTCTTCTTTAAGATACCTACTGGAAAATGCCCTTTTTTTTTTAGGTGGGGGAGCTTACTACAAATTACTTCTCTATGTGAATATCTTATTTTGAAACACAGTTGAATAATTTGTCTTAAACTGTTGGTTTTGTTTTAAACTGTTGACTCTGTGGTTGCCTTGGCATATTAAGAAGAGAAAAAATTCACTGGAAAAGACACTAACATGACCCCAAGTCTACCCTTTGAGCTTGTGTCCACAGAGTGCAGTTAAATGCGACCTAAAAATCAAGCATCTTTATTATTTTTTTAAGATTTCATTTATTTATTCATGAGAAATGATAGGAGAGAGAAAGAACCAGACATCACTCTGGTACATGTGCTGCCAGGGATTGAACTCGGGACCTCTTGCTTGAGAGTCCAAAGCCTTATCTACTGCACCACCTCCCAGACCACTCTTGCATCTTTATTTAGGTATTCACACTGGAAATATTCTTCATTGTTTTCAGGAGTAAAGTCTCTGAAATTCTCCTTAAACACATTTTCTTGCCACAGAGGTAGCCGGCTCTTTAATACACAGAAATCAAGATAGTTGTCCAGCTTCTCATCGGTGGATTCTCACCGTCAGCCTTGGACTTAAACTGACACATAGACTTGATTTCTTAGGCACCAGAGTTGCTAGCACAATCTGCTGCATTATGAATTCATGTTTTTTCGCCCTTTATTAAGCATCTTGAAGGCTGCCCCAATAGCTCTGTGACACTGGCGGCCTACTGTGACATCACAAACGCTGTCATAAGCGGGCCTGGCTACGGATTGGAGCCGCCCAGGAGGTGCTGGTCGGATGCTGTGCTCCCACATTGTGAGGCCTGCCCAGTCAGAAGTGTCGTCACTCGGGTTAGAAAGTCCTCACAACAGCCGGGTGAGGCTGGCAGCCGCAGCAGCGGCACAGGTCTCCTAGTCTGACTGTTTGCGTAGCGGGAGGCCGGTGGATGTGGTGGCACCAGCATAATCTATGTCTCAGGCGTCCTACAGAAGAGGATTCTTCTTCAGGGGATCTGGGGAAAAAGGTAAATCATCGCCTCTCTGCGTTATCTATCTCTTTATGTCTGTTTATTTATTTTCCCTTTTGTTGCCCTTGTTGTTGTAGTTATTACTGTTGTTGCTATTGATGTCGTCATCATTAGATAAGACAGAGAGAAATGAAGAGAGGAGGGAAAGACAGAGAGGGAGAGAAAGACAGACAGCTACAGACCTTTTTTCACCACTTGTGAAGGGACCCCCCCCCCTGCAGATGGGGAGCCGGGGACCCCAACCAGGATGCATAACATTTCCCAGTTTTCCACACAACCCCCCACTAGGTCCTCTGTCATCCTTTTTGGACCTGTATTCTCCCCCCCCCACCCCACCCACAGTCTTTTCCTTTGGTGCAATATGCCAACTCCAGTTCAGGTTCTACTTGTGTTTTCTTTTCTGATCTTGTTTTTCAACTTCTGCTTGAGAGAGAGATCATCCCATATTCATTCTTCTGTTTCTGACTTATTTCACTCAACATGCTTTCTCTCTTTGTGTCTTTCTCTGTATCTCTCTTGCACTCATTAAAATAAAAAATATATATATATTTTAAATTGTCTCATGAGTTTTTACACTGTTCAGCATTTATATATAGTTTAAAATTTTTTTTATCTTTATGTGTTGGATAGAAATAGTCAGAAATTGAGAGGGTAGGTGGAGATAAAGCCGGGAAGAGACAGACAGCTGCAGCCCTGCTTCACCTCTTGCAAAGCTTTCCCCCTGCAGGTGGGCTCTGGGGGCTTGAACCTGGACCCATGTGTGCTGTAACATGTGCTCCACCAGGCGCACCACCACACCAGCCCCGATCCAGTTTTACTGTAGTTAAGGAATCCATATAGTTCCTCCCCAGGTTTCTAGCAATCGGATTTGCATGAATGGGCATGGCAGCTGTTCTTGCCACCGGACATTTTAATAGAGCCATTGTTCAGTAGCTGGATGGTGACCACAGAATGACTCCTATTCACCAACTGACCAATTCTCTCAAGGGTCTCTCAGGCTGTTCGCCAGTTCTGTAAAACACCTACCAGGGAGGTGAATGTGGGCACCATGTCATCTCCCTGCCCAGGTCCTGGCTGTTAGAATACGGTGCTTCTCTTTCATTTTATTGTGTTCTGCTTCATCTCGGAGATGCACTTTCTCAAGGCCAGAACCTCAAAGCTACACTAATGTACAGCTGTGGTTGTCAAAGGGTGTGGTGCTCAAAATTCCTAAGGAGCATAGGAGGGACAAGACTGCTGTTATGGTAGTGTTTAGGTGTATTTTTATGTTTCTCTCTTTGTGTTTTTAAAAAAGTGTATTTATTTGTTACCGGATACAGAAACTGAGAAGGGAGGAAGGGAGAGAGAGAGGGAGAGAGAGAGACACCTGCAGCCCTGCTTCACCACTCATGAAGCTTTCCCCCTGCAGGTGGGAACCAGGGGTTAGAACCTGGGTCCTTGTGCACTGTGATATGAGCACTTAATCAGATGCGCCACTGCCTGCCACCCTGCCCCCCCTTTTTTTTTTATCAGATCCCTGCTCAGCTCTGGTTTATGATGGTGCTGGGGATTGAACCTGGGACCTTTGGTGCTTCAGGCCTGAAAGTCTTTTTGCATAACCATTTAACTGTCCCCTCTGCCCTGTGTTCCTGTTTATACTAATCACACTAAAAATCACGAGGGGGCAAACCGTCAACCCCTCAGCACACATCAAGGCAGTGGTACCAAGCAGTGCCAACCGGTAGTTGCATTCCTCCACATCTTTCTCCTCCTCCTCCTCTTTTTGTAGTTGTTTTCACTGTCCTTCCTGCACAGTTTAACAAGAAGTCCATTTCACTTACAAATAAACCATTACTATTCCCAGTTATCTTGACGGTTGAGGATGTACTTCTGCCATATTCTGAGTCTTCTCAAAGCAGCACTGCTACGCAGTGAAGGTCACTGGTATCTTTGAAGAAAAGGGCTTGAGTTCTTGGCTGAGCTGGTTTCTTTCTTCCCTCCCCCAGCTCCCACCCCCCACTGGACATGTTTTTTTTAAGATTTTTTTTTATTAGAAAAAAAAGAAAGAATTTTTTATTAGAAAAAAAAAGAAAGAATCAGATATCACTCTGGTACATGTGCTGCCAGGGATTGAACTCAAGACCTCACTCTTGAGAGTCCAACACTTTATTCACTGTGCCACCTCCCAGACCACCGAACATGGTTTTTCAAAGTAAACTAGTCAGTGGACAAGCTCAGGCTGTTCACATGTAAGTATTTAAGAATGCATCTTCTCGGGAGTCGGGCAGTAGTGCAGTGGGCTAAGCGCAGGTGGCGCAAAGCACAAGGACCGGCATAAGGATCCTGGTTCGAACCCCGGCTCCCCACCTGCAGGGGAGTCGCTTCACAGGCGGTGAAGCAGGTCTGCAGGTGTCTGTCTTTCTCTCCTCCTCTCTGTCTTCCCCTCCTCTCTCCATTTCTCTCTGTCCTATCCAACAACGACAACAACAATAATAACTACAACAATAAAACAACAAGGGCAACAAAAGGGAATAAATAAAATAAATATTAAAAAAATTTTTAAAAAAGAATGCATCTTCTCAAAAGCAAATAAAGTGAACTTGTCACTTCAAGGAGAATAGTGGACTGTATTGATAAATTCCAAGCCTACAGGGAGGGGTTTTGAAATCTGTTATGTTGAGCTTGATAGCTTCCCAATCTGCATGGCTTTCTGATCTGCATGAGATCACAAGACATGTCGGTGGTTCTGGAGATCTGCTGCCTTCAGTAAGCCATTATCACCCTCTCGTGGTGTCACACACTCAGCCATGGGCAGAGACCCCTCCAAAATACAAGACAGATTTGAAGGTAACTGATGTGGTTTCAGAATCCACCCGGCAATTGGGGGTTCAGTCACTGCTTCAACGGTAGACTGTATGTCTCTCATACTGAGGCCCTGAGTTCTATCCCTGGCCCCGCATTGGCTACAGCAGTGCTCTGGTCTCTCTTTCCCTATCTTTCTGATTAAAAAAAAATTGAAAGAGAGAAAAGATAGATAACCACTTGTTGAGTTCTTGTATATTCCCATAGAGAACAAGTTTTCCTGATTTTTTTTCTTCTGATAGTCCATCCGGAAGTAGGTATAGGATATTCTTTGATGCTGAAACACTTGTTTCACCATGGTATGACCTCTTCTCTCCTCTGTATTTATTTATTTATTTATTGGATAGAGACAGAAATCGAGAGGGAAGGGAGAAGACAAAAAGGGAGGGAGATAGAGAGACACCTGCATGCCACTTCACTGCTCACGAAGCTTCCCTCTGCAAGTGGGGAGCCAGGGTTTGAACCTGGGTTCTCGGTTCTTGTACACTGTAATGTGTGTGCTTAACCAAGTGAGCCACCACCCAGCTTTCTCTCTCCTCTCCTCCTCCTCTCCCCTCCCCTCCCCTCCCCTCCCCTCCCCTCCCCTCCCCTCCTCTCCTCTCCTCTCCTCTCTTCTCCTCTCCTCTTTTTTCTCTTCCATTCTCTTCTTTCCCCCTCCTCTGCTCTGCTCTCCTCTCCTTTCTTCTTGTATCCTTTTCTTTTTTCTTTACAGAAGTTAATTTTCTTTTATATATTAACTTTAATGAGAGAGATGCAAGGGGAGAGAGAGGGAGAGAGAACAAATGAAGCACTGCTCAGCTCTGGCTTCTGGTGCTTCTGGGAATTGAACTTGGGACTTTAAAGCCTCAGGCATGAAAGGTTTTTTACACAAACATTTGATATCACCCCAGCCCACCATGACCTATTTATTTTCTTTGTAAAATAATGATGATAATAATAATAGTTGTTATTATTTTACCAGAGCACTGCTCAACTCTGGCTTTTTGTGGTATGGGGGGTTGCACCTGGGACCTGGGAGCCTCAGGAACATACGTCTACAAACCTTATGCTCTCTCCTTTGCCCACCCACCCCAGTAAGTATTTCTTAGCCCAAACAATTTAAGCTGGGCAAATGCTCTGGGGCTAGGTGGGCTGAATTTGCTTCTTTGGCTGCTTTAAGTGTCTCTGCTCTAGCGTCACCCTTCTCTGTCTAGCTGCTACTCCGGCTCAGATTAAGGTCCAGGTTAAGGTGTGACTTCTGCTGAAAGTCCTTAGCTAACAGTCCAGGCCTGTGCTAATCGTTCTGCTCTGTGCCCCTGTGATGTCTGTGAGCTGCACAGTGCGGCTGGTATGTTTACACTGAACAGTCTGCTGCTCTTGCCCAGGCGTTCGTCTGATCAAATCGCCTTTCTACACTAGTGCTCCTGGCACAATGCTCACCACGTAAAACATTCTCTGCTTTCGGATTGCCCGAGTTTACCTTTCTGGGGTGTGATGCTGTGAGTCAGTCTCAGGATAACCTGATGAGAATCGAGCCGTTAGCAACTCTTTTAAGGGCAGGTGGATTGGAAACCACTGCTCGCTAAAACGAGGACACACACACACACACACACACACACACACACACACACTCGCTCACTCCAATATCTGCGTGAGATCCTGAGTTCTCCCTACTCCCCTTTGTGACAGGAAACAGTGACTGACTTCACTCCCAGTCTTTGGTTAAGTCATAGTGAATAGTGAATCTCAGCAAAATGATTCAGAGCTCGTAAGGCTATACAAGTCGATATGACCAAGTTGTTCCCTTATTAAAAACTTGGCGGCTTTGGCTTCCGGAGGAGTACTGTGCTTTGCAGCTAGGGAACTGGTAGCTAGCTCCGGTCCCCTCTCTCAGCCTGGGCTGGGGCAGATGGTAGGAGGCAGCCATGCCAGCTCCACCATGTGAGCTCACGCTGGTAGAGGCACCAAGGGCCAGGAAGCTACTGGGGTTTGAGGCCTGTGCTGTTGGTGCTTGGAGGTCTGGCCAAGCACAGAGATTCTCATCAGTACACAGATTATGTCCATCTTCTAACTTATTAAGACATATCCACCGGATTGAAATTCCGTCTCCAATTTCTCCTAAGAAGCTGGAGATGAAAGTTTATGTTCTGGCCTACGTCGAGCGTCACTGTTAGCAGTCCTGAGTCCTGGGTCCTGGGTCGCAGTGAGGTCGTTAAACTGCTTTGGAACTCTGCGCCTGGAATATTCTTAGCCATCGAAGCATGGGAACGGAAAGTGAGGGCCATGGGTTCTTTGCTATCTATCACATCAGAAAATGACTATTCCAGGACAGTAACCACCTCCTCATGGTAAGTACCCCAGCACGCCGTTCACTTCTTAGAAACAGGAAACAGGAAGAAAACGGAAATCGGCCAGTCACAATGCTGAGTAATGTTTCTTTAAAAAAAAAAAAAAGAGGTGGCCTGGGAGGTGGTTCAGTGGCCAGAGCCAGAAAAGAGTTAAACAGAAAAGCACGAGGTCCTGGGCTTGAACTCCAGCGTCCAAACGCCAGTGATGTTTTGCGTCCCCCCCACACCCCTCTAATACATTAAATAGTTTTTTGTTTTTTTTTTCAGTAAATAAATAAATAAAAAAGGCTCAGCCTTAATCCTCAACCGTGATCCCTTTCACAGGTCTCTGTAGCTGGATCAGGCACCGGAAGAGGCTCCCCAGCTGTGACTCTAGTGCAGCTGCCTTCTGGCCAAACGGTCCACGTGCAGGGAGTGATCCAGACACCACAGCCATCGCTCATTCAGTCACCACAGATACAAACTGTTCAGGTCAGCTGCCTGCCGGGGTGACCTTCTCGTCTTTGATTCTTAGGAGTTTGTTTTGTTGTTTTTTTTCCTTTAACCGGTTCTATCTATCCTATTTCTTCTCTGTATAACTCTTCAGCCCAAATATTTTTGTTAGGTGCTTGGAAGGAGTTCCCCCCCCCCCCCCCATTGCTGTGTGGTATGAAGGCAACGTGTGTTCCTGCTCCATGTGTAGATTTATGTGGCTTCAGAGCGCCAGCTTCCGTGGCGCCTCTTCGCCGAGTGAGCAATTGTCTGTCAGTTGAAGACTTTCCCTGCTGTCTGTTGCTGTGCTGAGACTCGGGGGTATTTAGCACAGCTCACCAACTGCTTAGAGACATTCCGAGGATCTCTGGGGGAGGGTCATCTGATAGGCATCTTGCTTTAAGGTGGTAGTGCTAATGCTGGTTTTTTGTTTTGTTTTGTTTTTTTATGAGATCCACTTTAGTAATTTATTTTAGTTCCGTGGCTGTCATCTAGAGAAACTAGCACACTATTACTATATTAGTGTTATGTTTATATAACCAAGTGTCCCTGTCGGGCTGGCCTTGCTTTTTTATAGACACGATGATCAGTACAGTTCTGAGCCAGAAGTGTGTTTCATTATTATAAGCTTGTTCGTGAATCCTTAACATGTCTCAAAAGCAAGACCTTTTTGTGTTTGCGTCACTAAGCACACATCTTAAAGCATACTTTTCTTGTTTTCTGAACTTCTGATCCTTGTCTAGGTTGGTTGTGATTCCCCTTGGAATTGCTTGACCCTAACTGGCAGACTCCTCTGCGAGGAGTAGGTAGATGTCTGGATTGAAACTTGTGTACTTGAGTGCAGTTGACTGCAGAGTAAGGACGGGGGATGGAATGTGATACCGGAAGGACCGGGCCCACATTCACCCAAGCTGTGGTTCTCTTTGTGGCCAGAGGTCTTCCCTGTGTTGCTCAGAAGGGTAAGAAAGTCTCAGCATCATCCGTGTTTGTCCGTGGTCCTCTTAGTTTCTGGGGCTTCTGGCTCCTTTCAACCCTGATAATAAACAAGGATGTCCTTTCACTCTCCTCACTGTAGTAAGATTTTTACCAAGGTGCAGAGATCTTTACTTCATTTGCACCTGATGAATAGGGAGTATGACATTTAGAAGCTTTTTTAAAAATTTATTTTGCTAAGCAATGATTTAATAATCTTCAGAGAGAAAGAGAGAGAGAGAGGTGCCGGTGGACCCTGGCCTGCCTGTTGAACTCAATCTCTGTATGAAATGCAGTTTTCACCTTGCTCAAGAAACAGGTGACACCACAGCCTACCTCCCAGAGAGAGGGAGCTCTTAGGACTCCATAAAGATATTCGAGAAGCCCAGAGAAAAGGATTAACTAGAGAGGGCTGGGGACACAGCATAAGGGTTATGAGAAGAGACTCTCACACCTGAGGCTCTGAGGTCCCAGGTTCAATCCCCAGCCTCACCATAAGCCACAGCTGAGCGGGGCTCTGATCTCTGTCAATCTCTCTTTCCCCTCACCCTCCTCATTAAAATAAAATAAATTTTAAAAGAGAAAGAAAATGATGACTATGGGCTATGGGCCCTGGGTTCTGACCTCTGCTACATTCGTTTCCCTAAAGAGTTCTTTCTGTTCCTTGTCGAGTAGCTTGTGTGTGGAGAGCCTATAGCCAGAGATGCCTGCTCATATGTTTGGTTGAACACACATGCTTACCCACAGACCCTGGAAAATGCATGTTCCTGTATGCACTGTTCTTGCAATAGCCTTTTTTTTTTGTTTGTTTTAAGGTGGTTAATGTTTTACAGTGCAATCACTGACACGTACAATTTCATTATATAACAGGCCTCCAAAGTCCCCAGAGTCCTTTGCTTTGGTGCAATACTGCAGTAATTTTGTTTGATTTTTCCCAAGTCAGATTTCCCATGAACTTCTAAGATTAAGTACATTTTAAAAATATTTTATTTATTAACTTATTTTGGATAGAGATAGAGGTTAAGAGGGAAGGGAGAGATAGACAGGCACGGCCGAGGGGCCACACACACCTGCCATACTATTTCACCACTTGTGAAGCTTCCTACTGTAAGTGGGCTCAGAGGCTTGAACCCAGCTCAAGTTTTTTAAACTCATGATTGCCGTAGGCCCTGGATGGTAGATGAGTGAGCATTATTTTAGTTTTCTGGCTTTAATGATCATGTTGTTATATTGTACTTGATTTGAAAAAATAAACATGTCCTTGAAAACTCTGATTCTTTTTTTTTTTTCCCCCAAAACACTGCTCATTTCTGGCTCTTGGTGATTCTGGGGATTGAACCCGAGACCTTATGCACATAGTTTTGTATGCTACCACCGCATTATTTCCCTAGCACTCCGATTCTTGTTTTAAGACAGAATTCCCGGGCTGGTAAAAACCCATCACTTGGTTAGCATGTCTGCTCTACCACCTGAGAATGAACCAGGTTCAGGCCTGATCTCCACTGCATGGAAAGGAGCTCAGTGCTGTGGTGCCTTTCTCTGTCTCTGTCTTTCTCTTTCTACCTGAAAAAGATTCAACCAACGGGCGAAAAAAAAAAAGATGAAGAAGGAAATTCCCTGTTTTGAACTTTGCGACCTACCACCATCAAACCCCGACCTACTTCTTTTAATATGAATCTTAACTAGCTTTAAATAGGTTGTTTACTCACTTCCATATAACCTAAATATTCTTTCTTGGGGGCCTGGCGGTGGCGCACCCGGTTAACCACACATATTACCAAGTGCAAGGACCCAGGTTTGAGCCTCTGCTCCCCACCTGCAGGGTAGCCACCTCACCAGTGGTGAAGCAGGTCTGCAGGTGGCTTAACTTTCTCTCCCTCTGAGTCGGCGGTAGCACAGTGGGTTAAGTGCAGGTGGCGCAAAGCGCAAGGACAGGTGTAAGGATCTTTCTCTCCCTCTGTCTCCTCATCCTCTCTCAATTTCTCTCTGTCCTATCTAATAAAAAGTAGGAAAAGAAAAAATGGCATACAGAGTAGTGGATTCACAGTGCTGGCACCAAGCCCAGTGATAACCTTGGTGATAATTAAAAGAAAATTCTTTCTTTTTTTAGAGCTATCTAATGTCTAATTTGGGGGGCCATGGTTAAGTGCACACATTACAGTGCACAGCAGTGAAGCAGGGCTGCAGGTGTCTTTCTCTCTCCCTATCTCCCACTCCCCTCTTAATCTCTCTCTGTCTCTATTCAGTAATAAAGAAATAATTTTAAAGATAATTTAAAAAAAACCTAATGTCTAATTGGAAGGACCCAGCTCAAGTCAGCCATGGGATTGTGAAAAATGTGCCCAGATCAAGAGACTTTCTTTTCTTCCTCTCTCCTTCTCTCCTCACTTCCTGCTGGATTCGTAAGAGGACATTCAGGGTGGGGGGCTTACTTAGTTCTTTCCTGAATCCTCCCCTGACATTGCAAACTCTCGCAGTCACTCACTCCTGGTACGCCCTCCGTGATGGGCAGCAGTCTGGCTGCGCACACCTGCTCTACAGCTGGGTGTTTGTGTCTGCACTCGCTCTCCTACCCCGGCCAGGAGCTCCGCCAGTGAGGACGGACTGTCTGCTGTGCTTTGCGGACAAGGGCCGATCACCACTGTTTGGTCAAGCGAAGCCAAGCGCGCGTGTTTTGGGGATGCATTTCGGAAACCCTTCTGTTGCAGGTAGCAACAATCGCAGAGGCAGATGGTTCTGCAGAATCAGACGGTGTAATTGACTCTCATAAACGTAGAGAAATCCTTTCACGAAGACCCTCTTACAGGTAAGTTCAGCTTCCTACTGTCATCAAGACTTTTTCCCCCCGGAAAAGGGAGAGTCCATCAAATCAATTCTTGCATTATAAACCTCGGTTTTGAATCCCAAACACGCGTCTTAATTGTCCGCATTGAATTACATTTTAGAAAAATACTGAATGAACTTTCCTCTGATGTGCCTGGAGTTCCCAAGATTGAAGAAGAAAAATCAGAGGAAGAAGGAACGCCACCTAACATCGCTGCCATGGCAGTGCCAACTAGCATATATCAGACTAGCACGGGGCAATACAGTATGTATGCTGGTGTTCCTTATAGTACAGTGCTAGCGTTAAGTCTTCTTTTGTTACATGGAAAACACTCGGGCTTGGGCCTTAAAAATGACCCGTTTTAAGATGCATCTTCACCCCCAAACTGTATCAGAGGAAGAAAAGTTCATGTTAGAACTTTTATAGAGAGATTTATAATGATGGATGTCTTATACTTTTGAAAAGTAACATGGTATCCACTGACTGCAGAAGAAAAATGGAGAAGGGGGGTAGAAACAAGGGGGGGAATTTTCCTTATTTCTGTGTTTATGTTCATGTCTAGAAAACATTTCAAACTGTGCTTTGTGTCTCTCTGCTGCATGGGAGTATAATATGATACAAATGTCTGTATTTCATTCTTGTTGGCTTTTGTTACCAACAATTACATTTTCTACTTGCTGACCTCAGAGAGCTACATGTGTTTCCTAAATCATATCTCATGTGTAACTTTTTATTACTCTCTGTTAATCTGTGCTGTGGTTTTCCCTAGAAGGGAATGGAAATATGATTCATTTTTTAAAGCTATGACAGTTGGGTAGATCATTTTACTTGAGATTTTAAGCACTGGAAGCTCTAAATAAACAGATAACATTCACATTTAGTCTTGTTTATTTTAATGGACTGCTACTTTTGTGCTTTTTGCTCCAAGTAAAGCACTAGCTTTCCCCCCCAAATCAGGAACAGTTGATGCTAAAAAAATATTTTGGTAAAAAATGATAAGAAGACTAATAAGGGGGGGGAGAGAAAAGATAAAAAGAAATGTCAGGGGGAAAAAAGTGAACAACAAAAAACGTGGCTGTAGAGGCGTTGGGTTCTGTGTGATATTCAAACGATGTTGGTTAGAACACAGGTTTAAGATTTCAGATGTGTTTTCTTTCAAAAGGTCCTCAAGTCCTAACTGAAGACGCACCTGTTAACACCAGCTGTAGTCTTCTTTAGTGTGTGAGGAAATCTGACTAAGTCTTGAGCAAGTGTGCGTTTTTCCTCTCGATTTTCAGCAGCAGACTAGTCTCTGGTTGCTAACCCCACCCCGTTGGGTGGTGTCCACCATCACACCTGACACGACTGACCTAAGATTGTTAACAGCCTGGACAGAGCATTGGGTGGATATCTCCAAAGTCATTGCTAGGAAAAGGAATCTCTTCCTTGCTGTCTCTCAGCAGTGGACTTAATTCACTGTCACTACATTGCTCTCCTAGCACATCTCTGATTTCTCGCCTTGGTGTCTGGCCCACTGGGAGACTGTGGTGGGAGTCTTCCAAGCTGGAGTCAGAGCTGTAGCCGGTTGTGTCTGTGCAGTGCAGCACAGTGGGCAGTGCAGGCTAGACTGCCTGGTGCCCTCCGTCTCCAGAGCGGCTGGAGGGCCAGAGCCACTGGGCCTGGGGCCGAGCACACCCGTTTTGTGTTTGTGTCAAAGCAGGGAAGAAACCCGAGCTGAGTGCTGGCGTAACACTAAGGCATCTAAAGACTGGGGGTTGGGGGGGTGGGGTGGGGTGGTGGCCATTGCCATCTTCAACACCTCGTGCTGTAGGGCGCGCTCGGGGCTCCGGTGACCTGGAAGGGCTGGCTGTCTCTTAACAGGCTGGATTAGTAACTGTGCACTTGAAACCCAGAAGACACTCCAGAGAGAGAAGGTAGAAGCTAGAGCTGGTGTGGAGAGGGAGTCCCTGTCCTGTTGCTCAGAGCTGGGTCAGAACCCAGCTTTTTATTATTACGTTTTATTTATTTATTTGATAGGAGAGAGAGAAAGTGGGTGAGGAGGGATAGGTAGAGAGGGGAGAGAGAGACAGAGACTTGCAGACCTGCTTCACCACTCATGAAGTGTCCCCCCTGCAGGTGGGGACTGAGGGCTTGAACCCTGGTTCCTGTGCACGGTAATAAGTGCCATAGTTCACCTACCCCCTTTCAGCTTTATTATTTATTTCTGCATTCACTTTTTTTTTTCCTAATGGTGGATGTTAGGTACCCACTTACCTTTGCTGTCTAGGAACTGAAGAGAGGAGTAAGCAAAGAGACTAAGGGCAAAGAAAAAAAAATGAAGATAACTAGTAAGAGTGGATCAGAAGTGGAAGCCAGCTGTGTGGTGGCCTCTTCCACGCTCCTGACGTTTTCCTGCGGCTGGTACCAGAGCTAGCCAGTCTGCCTCCTTCCTTCCTCCCACCCTTCCTCCCTCCTTTCCTTCCTTCCTGCCTGCCTGCCTGCCTGCCTGCCTGTGGAGCTGGACCATGCTTGTGCTTGGTCTCACTGCTCCTGGTCACGTTTTCGTTCAGACACAGAGATGGAATAAGAGAGAGTGAGGGAGAGACACAACAACAACAACTGAGTTTCTTCTGTGACTACAGCACTTCCTGCTCAGTGCTGGGGTTCAAGCCTGGCCCGCACTCATGGCGGTGCAGGTGCCCTCCCTGGCGAGCTATCTCGAGGGCCCAGAGCCTCCGTTTCTTGTGCTCTCTCTCACTGTGTGCCTGGAGCTGGGATCGACACTGACTGCCACTCACTGTGGATACTGGGGTCAGAGGGAGCAAGGAGTTCTGGCTGAGAACTAAAAACACCAGATGCTCGGAAATCAGCCTTTGATCTAGTCAGCACCTAAGATGTCACAGGAGGTCTCTCGTTGGGTTCTCCTAAAATGGACCAGTCCTTTTATAGACCCTACAATTACTTTAATCAATCAAGTCTTTATGTATGCTGTCCACAGATAAAAATGCCATTTATTGGTTCACAAAGACAAAAAAGAAAAAGGGGGGGGGGGAAGGAAAGAAGATTGCCGTTGTTTATAACGCACTTGTTAGACAGTGACATTTTTTTTTAATATTTATTTTATTTATTTATTCCCTTTTGTTGCCCTTGTTGTTTTATTGTTGTAGTTATTATTGTTGTTGTCGTTGTTGGATAGGACAGAGAGAAATGGAGAGAGGAGGGGAAGACAGAGAGGAGGAGAGAAAGACAGACACCTGCAGACCTGCTTCACCGCCTGTGAAGCGACTCCCCTGCAGGTGGGGAGCCGGGGTTCGAACCCGGATCCTTATGCCGGTCCTTGTGCTTTGCGCCACCTGCGCTTAACCCGCTGCGCTACAGCCTGACTCCCAGTGATATGTTTTCTTTCAGAAGTGGATACTAACACTGAAACCTGTTTTCGTCTTTCATTGAGGGGATGCTGTGTTACTGGACTGTGTGTTGTCTCTCTAGTCCAGTTCCACATCTCCCCAGAATATGTTAGTATGTCCCACCCTCCCTCCAGCCACCCTCCCTCCGCTGAGGCTGAGCGTCCTGCAGGGGGCCTTGCCCTTAGGACCCTCAGATCTACTTGTACAGGTAACTGTATGTGGACGTGTCTGTTCTCCCCAACCCTAGTTTAGGCATGGCTTGACAATCCTAAAGCTTTAGTACTCCCACATCTATGGAGATAGAAACAAGGACTGGTATCCTTCAGTTTTTAGAGTGGAAGAGTTCATAGTACTTGGATTTCTGGGATTGTTTTCTATGTGATTGTATGCCTGTACTTTTGAGACTGTTATAATCTTTTGTTTTTCTTTTTTTTAATTTCTTTATTGGGGAATTAATGTTTTACATTCAACAGTAAATACAATAGTTTGTGCATGCATAACATTCCCCAGTTTTCCGTATAACAATACAACCCCCACTAGGTCCTCTGTCATCCTTCTTGGACCTGTACTCTCCCCACCCACCCACCCATCCCCAGAGTCTTTTTTTTAATTTCTTTATTGGAGGATTAATGATTTGCAGTCGATTATAAAGTACAATAGTTTGTACATATGTAACATTTTCCAGTTTTCACATAATACAATACCCACTGGGTCCTCCTCTGCCATCATGTTCCAGGACCTGAATCCCACCCCCACCCCCACCCCATAGTCTTACTTTGATGCAATACACCAACTCCAGTCCCAGTTCTGCTTAGTGTTTTATTTTATTTTATTTATTTTCCTGTTTTATTTCTTTATTGGTGAATTAATGTTTTACCTTCAACAGTAAATACAATAGTTTGTACATGCATAACATTCCCCAGTTTCCCATTTAACAATACAACCCCCACTATGTCATTTATCATCCTTCATGGACCTGTATTCTCCCCACCCACCCACCCACCCCAGAGTCTTTTACTTTGGTGCAATACGCCAATTCCAGTTCAGGTTCTACTTGTGTTTTCTCTTCTGATCTTGTTTTTCAACTTCTGCCTGAGAGTGAGATCATCCCATATTCATCCTTCTGTTTCTGACTTATTTCACTTAACATGAATTTTTCAACGTCCATCCAAGATGAGCTGAAAATAGTGAAGTCACCATTTTTACTAGCTGAGTAGTATTCCATTGTGTATATATATACCACAACTTGCCCAGCCACTCATCTGTTGTTGGACACCTGGGTTGCTTCCAGGTTTCCAATGGGCTATTACACATTGTGCTGCCAAGAACATATGTGTACACAGATCTTTTTGGATGGGTGTGTTGGGTTCCTTAGGATCTATCCCCAGGAGAGGAATTGCAGGGTCATAGGGTAGGTCCATTTCTAGCCTTCTGAGAGTTTTCCAGACTGTTCTCCACAGAGGTTGGACCCATTGAAATTCCCACCAGCAGTGCAGGAGGGTTCCTTTGACCCCACACCCTCTCCAGCATTTGCTGCTGTTCCCTTTTCTGATGTGTGACATTCTCACAGGAGTGAAGTGGTATCTCATTGTTGTCTTTATCTTCTGTTTTTCTTTTCTCTGTTCCTTCTTTTTCTTTTCTTCTTTTTGACTGTAGCACTGTCCAGCTCTGGTCACATGGTGCCAGGCAGCCCTGCTTCACCACTTGTGAAGCTTTCCTCACTGTAGGTGTAAGACCCGGGGGCTTGAACCCAGGTCTTTGCATGTAGTAATGTGCAAGCAAAGCCCAACCAGGTGTGCCACCACCTGGCCCCCTCTCACAAAAAAAAAAAAATGTATGCTTTGATTGTTCGACTTTTTTCCGTGAATGACTGTCCTCTACACTTTTGTTTCTTTTTCTTTTTTTTCTCTCAGAGATTACTATATGAGATTACTTCTCAATTGGTCCAGTGAGTTAAGAGTTGAAACAAAAAGAACCAAAGGACTTTGTGTGCCAGAGTTAAAGAAATAAAATCCCAAGTGGACTGGTGCTTAGTGTACGAGTAATTACAGTTTAACAATTGAAACGTCAGCTAGCTGGTAGGTGTTTCCCTTATACTTTTGATTTATTTCCCATGAGGATAGTCTACTCTCTGGGAGGAGGACACACTTTGAAGTCGGCTTCCATCTGTTTAATTAATGGAATAGCAACAAAATGCGCTGTTCTTGCTAAGTCTTTACTGGAAGTGTAGACCTTGGCGACAGGTCTGTTTTATGCCCAGTAACATTCATCATGGTCAGAAAATGCTTTTCTGTCTCAGGAGAAGATTTTGAGAGATGGGAGTTCAGATAATGTTAGAACTAAGAAAAAAAAATAATGTTACTTTCTGTGCTTGAGATAAGCATTTGAAGTCAGTGAATTCATACATATACAGTGAAAGCAACAGAAAATTACATGGGTTTTAATATCTATTTTTTAAACTTTATTTTATTTGATAGGACCGAGAGAAATTGAGAGGGGAAGAGGATAGAGAGGGAGAGAGACAGACATCGTGCAGTACCTGCTTCAAAGAGAGAGAGAGAGAGAGAGAGAGCATCACTGTGTCACAGACAGCACAAGGGACCTCACATTTCTAAGCCCACAGCTCCCTTCCAGTGCATTCTCCCAGGCCACTCACTGTGTTGTTTTTAAAGACAATGTTGTTGTTGTTGTTGTGTTCAATCCTACTTTTATCTGACCTTGTTCTGTGCCAGTTAAGAACTACCATCCAAAACTTCGTTGTTGTTTTTCTCAGTCTTTATGTCCTTAGTCTATCTGCTTACTCCTTTCTTCAATTCTTAGACACCAAAGGTAAATGGGTACCTAACATTCACCATTATGAAAAAAAAAAAAAAAGTCTGAGTTTTGTGGACCACTTAAAAGGATCCAGAATTCTCAGGAGACATGGGAATAAACATCTGTTTCCTTCATTAAAAAAAAAACTCATATACATACATGTCAGATGTATCCATTTTAGAGTAGATGCAATTTCATTTTTTCCCTCAGCAATGGCTTTGCTTACATGCTGCCCAGACAGCTTTGAAAGCAAACGCAGAGTATGTCTACTTCATGTCAAGTAGGCTGATTAATCAGGACATGCTACTCTTACTGTAACTGAAGACTGGAGAATCTTTCTTCGCTCTTACACACACACACACACACACACACACACACACACACACACACACACACACACACACACACACCAGAGCACCACTTAGATCTGGCTGATGGGTTGAACCTGGGACTTTGGAGCCTCAGGCACGAGAACCTCTTTGCAGAACCATTGTGCTATTTGCCCCCACCCCACTTCTTGATTTTTAAGGTTCAGGTGCTCAGGGATTTGTTTTTTCCTCACTTTTCCAATTTCATTCTCAGAATTGGAGTAAGATGTGTTATTCCTTTTAAAGTGAATTCAATGAAGTCTTGTGTAAGTTTCTTTATAAATTATTGTTCTTTGAATAAGGGTGATTTTAAATTATGGTTAGATTTCTTCATGGTTTGTATTTGAATGAGTTTATAGATGCTAACATCAAGTGAAGAGTCAAATGAATCTTTTTTTTTATGGGGGGGAGTAGGGAGAGCGAGAGCAGAGTACCACTGTATTCGTGTTACGTGGTGCTGGGGTTTGAATGTTGATGGCCTTCACCCAGTAAGTCCTGCACTCCTGCAACTGAGCCATTTCCCCCTGCAATGAAACCTCACTCTAACATTTTTTTATTTTTTTAATTTTAATTTATTGCTTTATAAGATGGAAATACTGGCAATACCATAGGATAAGAGGGGTACAATTTTACACAGTTCCCACCACCAGAACTCCCTATCCCATCCACTCCCTTGCAAGTTTTCCTATTCTTTTTTGTTTGTTTGTTTTTTAATTAATTATTTATTTATTTATTTTTTCATAAGATATTACTTATATTCTTATTTTTTTAAAGGATTAATTAACAAAACCATAGGGTAGGAGGGGTACAACTCCACACAATTCCCACCGCCCAATCTCCATATCCCACCCCCTCCCCCAATAGCTTTCCCACTCTCTATCCCTCTGGGAACATGGACCCAGGGTCATTGTGGGTTGCAGAAGGTAGAAGGTCTGGCTTCTGTAATTGCTTCCCCGCTGAACATGAGCATTGACTGGTCGGTCCATACTCCCAGTCTGCCTCTCTCTTTCCCTAGTAGGGTGGGTCTCTGGGGAAGCTGAGCTCCAGGACACATTGGTGGGGTCTTCAATCCAGGGGAGCCTGGCTAGCATCCTGGTGGCATCTGGAACCTGGGGACTGAAAAGAGAGTTAACATACAAAGCCAAACAAATTTTTGAGCAATCATGGACCCAAAGCTTGGAATAGTGGAGAGGAAGTGTTAGGGGGATACTCACTGCAAACTCTAGTGTACTTCTGCTTTCTTACTTTGGTGCCATGCTCCAAACTCAGTCAATTTCTGCTTTGCGTTTCTACTTCTTTTTTTTTTTTTTTTTTTTACATGCATAACATTCCCCAGATTCCCATTTAACAATACAACCCCCACTATTTCATTCATCATTTTTCATGGACCTGTATTCTCCCCACCCACCCACCCACCCCAGAGTCTTTTACTTTGGTGTAATACTCCAATTCCATTTCAGGTTCGACTTGTGTTTTCTTTTCTAATCTTGTTTTTCAACTTCGGCCTGAGAGTGAGATCATCCCATATTCATCCTTCTGTTTCTGACTTATTTCACTCAACATGATTTTTTCAAGGTCCATCTAAGATCAGTTGAAAACGGTGAAGTCACCATTTTTTACAGCTGAGTAGTATTCCATTGTGTATCTAGACCACAACTTGCTCAGCCACTCATCTGTTGTTGGACACCTGGGTTGCTTCCAGGTTTTGGCTATTACAAATTGTGCTGCCAAGAACATATGTGTACACAGATCTTTTTGGATGGATGTGTTGGGTTCCTTAGGATATATCCCCAGGAGGGGAATTGCAGGGTCATAGGGTAGGTCCATTTCTAGCCTTCTGAGAGTTCTCCAGACTGTTCTCCACAGAGGTTGGACCAATTGACATTCCCACCAGCAGTGCAGGAGGGTTCCTTTGACCCCACACCCTCTCCAGCATTTGCTGCTGTTACCTTTTCTGATGTATGACATTCTCACAGGAGTGAAGTGGTATCTCATTGTTGTCTTGATTTGCATTTCTCTGACAATCAGAGACTTGGAGCATTTTTTCATGTGTTTCTCGGCCTTTTGGATCTCTTCTGTGTTGAATATTCTGTCCAAGTCCTCCCCCCATTTTTTGATGGGTTATTTGTTGTCTTGTTGTTGAGTCTGGCAAGCTCTTTATATATGTTGGTTATTAAACTCTTATCTGATGTATGGCATGTAAAGATCTTCTCCCATTCTGTGAGGGGTCTCTTGATTTAGGTAGTGGTTTCTTTTGCTGTGAAGAAGCTTTTTAATTTGATGTAGTCCCATAGGTTTATACTTGCCTTAGTCTTCCTTGTAATTGGATTCGTTTCATTGAAAATGTCTTTAAAATTTATGCGGAAAAAAGTGATTCGTTTCATTGAAAATGTCTTTAAAATTTATGCGGAAAAAAGTTCTGTCAATATTTTCCTCTAAGTATCTGATAGTTTCTGGTCTAACATCCAGGTCCTTGATCCACTTGGAATCTACTTTTGTATTTGGTGAAATACAGTGATTCAGTTTCATTCTTCTGCATGTTTCAACCCATTGTTTCCAACACCATTTGTTGAAGAGACTCTGCTTTCCCCATTGAATAGTCTGGGCCCCTTTGTCAAAGATTAGATGTCCATACGTGTGGGGCCTCATTTCTGGGCTCTCAGTTCTATTCCACTGGTCAGTGTGTCTGTTCATGTTCCAGTACCAAGCAGTTTTGATGACAATGGCCCTGTAATACAGTTTGAGATCTGGCAGTGTGATGCCTCCAGTTCTGTTCTTTTTTCTCAAGATTGTTTTGGCAATTCTAGGTCTTTTCTTGTTCCAGATAAACATTTGTAGCATTTGTTCTATTCTCCTAAAAAATGTGCTTGGGATCTTGATGGGGATAGCATTAAATTTGTAGATGGCTCTGGGTAATATATTCATTTTGATGATGTTAATTCTTCCAACCCATGAACATGGAATATCTTTCCACTTCTTTGTGTCTTTTTCAATTTCTTTGAGTAGTGACTCATAATTTTCAGTATACAAATCTTTCACTTCTTTGGTTAGGTTTATTCCTAGATATTTTATTGTTTTTATTGCTATAGAAAAAGTAACTGATTTCTGGATTTCAATTTCTTCTAACTTAGTGTTTGCATAGAGGAATGCCACTGACTTTTGAATGTTAATTTTATAGCCTGACACATTACTGTATTGCCTGATGATTTCTAAAAGCTTCTTGCTGGATTCCTTAGGTTTTTCCATGTATACTATCATGTCATCTGCAAATAAGGAGAGTTTGACTTCTTCTCTTCCAATCTGTATGCCTTTAATTCCTTGCTCCTGCCTGATTGCTATGGCAAGAACTTCCAACACTATGTTGAATAGTAATGGTGATAGTGGGCAGCCCTGTCTAGTACCTGATCTGAGGGGAAATGCTTCCAGTTTTTCACCATTGAGTATGATGTTGGCTGTAGGTTTGCTATATATAGACTCCACTATCTTCAGGAATTTTCCATCTATTCCTATTTTTTGTAGTGTTTTGATCATAAAGGGATGTTGTATTTTGTCAAAGGCTTTCTCTGCATCTATTGATATGACCATGTGGTTTTTGGTCTTGCTTTTGTTGATGTGGTGGATCACATTGATTGATTTACATATATTAAACCAACCTTGCATGCCTGGGATAAACCCCACTTGGTCATGATGAACAATCTTTTTGATATACTGCTGTATCCGGTTGGCTAGAATTTTGTTCAATATTTTTGCATCTATGTTCATCAGAGATATTGGTCTGTAGTTTTCTTTTTTGGTTGTGTCCCTGTCTGCTTTTGGTATCAGGGTGATGTTGGCTTCATAGAAGCTGGCAGGGAGTATTCCAGTGTCTTCAATCTTCTGGAAGACTTTTAAAAGTAGAGGTATTAGTTCTTCTTTGAAAGTTTTGTAGAATTCATTTGTAAAACCATCTGGTCCAGGACTTTTATTTTTGGGAAGATTTTTGATAACTGTTTCAATTTCATTAGCTGTGATGGGCCTGTTCATGTTATCCACTTCCTCTTTACTTAGTTTTGGAAGTTGGTAGGTATCTAGGAAGTCATTCATTTCTTCCAGGTTCTCTAGCTTGGTGGCATATAGTTGTTCATAGAAGCCTCGCATGATATGTTGAATTTCTGCAGTGTCTGTTGTGATTTCTCCTCTTTCATTTACTATCCGATTTATTTGGGTCTTCTCCCTTTTTTGTTTTGTGAGTCTGGCTAAAGGTTTGTCGATTTTGTTTACTCTTTCGAAGAACCAACATTTACTTTCGTTGATCTTTTGTATGGTTTTCCTATTCTCAATGTTATTTATTTCTGCCCTAACTTTAGTAATTTCTGTCCTTCTGGTTGCTTTAGGATTCCTTTGTTGTTCTTCTTCTAGGTCTTTGAGATGTGCAATCAGGCTGTTTATTTGTGCCTTTTCTTGTTTCCTAATGTGTGCTTGTATAGCTATGAACTTCCCTCTTAGGACTGCTTTAGCTGTGTCCCAAATATTTTGATAGCTTGTGTCTTCATTTTCATTGACCTCTCGAAACATTTTGATTTCTTCCTTGATTTCCTCTTTGACCCAGAAGTTGTTAAGAAGTGTACTGTTGAGCTTCCACATTTTGGCACGGTTACTAATCTTTTGTTGATTGTTAAGTGTTAGTTTAATTCCACTGTGGTCTGAGAAGATGCTTGGGATGATTTCAGTGTTCTTGAATAGGCTGATGCTGTCTTTGTGGCCTAACATATGGTCTATCCTTGAGAATGATCCATGTGGATTTTAGTAAAATGTGTATTCCAGTTTCTTGGGATGAATGACTCTGAAAATGTCCAATAGTTCTAGTTTATCTATCTCTTCATTTAGCTCCCTTATGTCTTTACTGATTTTCTGCCTGGATGATCTGTCAAGTTGAGATAGTGGGGTGTTGAAGTCCCCTACTATGATTGTATTACTGTTAATATATTGCTGTAGCTCTTTCAGTAGAAGTTTGATGTATTTAGATGGCTTCTCATTGGGTGCATAGATATTAATAATTGTTAAGTCCTCTTGATTGACTGATCCTCTGAGCATTAAGTAGTGTCCATTCCTATCTTTTTTAATCTTATCTGTTTTAAAGTCTATCATGTCAGATATGAGAATAGCTGTTCCTGCCCTTTTTTGTGGGCCATTGGCTTGAATGATAGTTTTCCATCCTTTCACTTTAAGTCTGTGTTTGTCTTGTTGAGTTAGGTGAATTTCCTGTAGACAACATATTGTTGGGTTGTGTTTTCTGATCCATCTTCCTACTCTGTGTCTTTTAATAGGTGAATTCAGGCCATTGACATTTATTGATATCAAAGATTGAAGATATTTTAACGCCATTCTTGTAGAGTTTTAGAGTGTTTTGATATATGTCCTATTTGTGGTGGTCTGGTTGTTTATAGGAGACCTTTCAGAACTTCTTTCAGGGCAGGCTTGGTGATGGTTGCTTCCTTCAACTGTTGCTTGTCTGAGAAGGTTTTGATGCTTCCATCTAGTCTGAATGACAGTCTAGCAGGATATAGTATTCTTGGCTGAAAGCCTTTCTCATTGAGCACTCGATAGATATCTTGCCATTCTCTTCTGGCCTGTAGTGTTTGTATGGAGAAGTCTGCTGCTAATCTTATGGGTTTTCCTTTGTAGGTGACTCTTTGTTTTTCTCTTGCAGCCTTGAGGATCCTTTCTTTATCCTTATTCCTTTCCATTCTAAGTATGACATGTCTTGGTGTCTTTAGGTCTGGGTTAATTCTGTTTGGGACCCTCTGGGCTTCTTGAATCTTTATGTCTTTGGTGTTGTCTAGACTAGAGAAATTTTCAGCTATTATGGCCTGGAGAATGCTTTCTTCCTCTCCTTCTCTTTCTTCCTCTGGTAATCCAATAATGCATATATTGTTTCTTTTGAAGTCATCCCATAGGACTCTGTTGTTGTTTTCAGCATCTCTTAATCTCTTTTTGAGATCTCTTACTTCTTTTTTAGTTGTCTCTAATTCATCCTCAATCTTGCTAATTCTGTCTTCAGCCTCATAGATTCTATTCTCTCTGCCCTCTACTGCTTTCTGGAGTTCATCTATTTTGTTGCCCTGCTCTGATACTGTTTTAGCTTGTTAAGCTAGTTGCCTTCTTAGTTCAGAGCTTTCAGATTTCAGCTCTAATAACCATGAGATTATTAGAATTTTCTTCCATATTCTCATTTGTTGTTCCTGCATTTCTGATTACAATTTTTTCAAATTCTTTACTCACTCCTTTTATTATTTCCTTAGCTAATGTTTGGATGTTGAACTCGTTGTTTTGTGCTTCACCCTCTGGAGGACTTTTAGCTGGACTCTTGTCCTGGTTCGATTCTCCAATATTTTTTCTTGTTGTTTTAACCATTTTATATATTATGAGTTTCCTTTATCAGTACTTTTCAAATCATTGATCACTATTGCCTGGATTGACTTGTGTCTAAGTAAGTTAATTAAAGGGTTCACAGTGGTGGAATTTAACAGTTATTTCAATCCCTGAGTTAGAGCTCAGTGGTTTAAAAGCCTCTTTCTTTTTTTTTTCCTTCCCTGTAGGCTATGGGAGCCTGAGGGCTTTTAAACTATCAATAGGCTTCTCAGCTTAATCACTGACTCCTGACCAAGAGATAAAGCAGGGTGTGGCAGAGATAATCCAGTGGTTATGCAAAGAGACTTTCACAGCCCCTCAGCTATGCCTCCGAGGTATAGGTCTTCTGAGTTTCCTGGTTAGATCTCTGTCCCCTGGTGTCCCTTCCTGTCGCTGCTCCAGATTCTGAGGGTAGTAGCAATGGAGACTCGGAGTTGCACTTGGTGAGTCTCTGGGGAGTCCTTTCCTCCCTTCAGCTGTCCCCTTGTTGGTGGAGCAGACTAGAGGTGGTGTCTCAACTGATAAACTGCTGAACTGTTAGCAGTCACTTAATCTCTCCTTAGGCTCCTCTCTCCTCTCTGTCACCAACCACACGTGTTTGTACTCACGGGTGATTTACTGGGTTCCTGTGGTCATTCTAGTCCTGTCTTGTTTCTGTCCGGGTGGTCTCCTTTGGTATTCCTAGTTGATCCGGGAGAGGAGAGGAGAGGAGAGAAAGAGATCTTGCCCTTGTTTTTCATTGTTGTAGTAGTTATTAGTAGTTACTGTTGTCGTTGTTGATGCCATCATTGTTAGATAGGACAGAGGGAAGTGGAGAGAGGAGTGGAAGACAGAGGCGGGAGAGAAAGACAGACACCTGCAGACCTGCTTCACTGCCTGTGAAGCAACTCCCCTGCAGGTGGGGATCCTTACTCCGGTCCTTGGCGCACTTGTGCGCTTAACCCACTGCACTACCACCCGACTCCCCCAAACTTGCATTCTGTGGTCATCAGTAGGAACATTCTGAGTGGCACCAATTTCAGGACCCATCTTCTTCAAGTGGTAGATGGAGTTTGTTATTCAACCCCCCTTCAGAGGATGGAACATTCTCTACCATTGTTGATCCACATTGAAGGCAAGGTCCTATGGGGGCCCCCAAAGGGGTCCATTATGTTGTTCCTGATGGAGATGGCCTCACTCTAACATTCTTCTTACTCCTTCATCTTATCATGAATTCTTCTTTTTTAATTTTATACTCATTCATCTTTTCCATTCCCCCCCTTTTTTTTAGGTTACATAAGACTTTGTGCTATTTTCATTTTAAAAAAATTATTTCAGAGTCTGAGTGGTGCCACACTTGGTTGAGTGCACATGTTACAGTGCATAGGGGCCCAGGTTTGAGCCCCACGTCGCCCACCTGTGGGGGGAGGGAGGAAGCTTTGTGAGTGGTGAAGCAGAGCTGCAGGTGTCTCTTTGTCTCTTCCTCTGTATCTCTCGGTTCCCTTTCAATTTATGGCTGTCTCTATTCAATCAATAAATATAATTGAAACAATTTTTAGATTTTTAATTTATTAAATAATGGAGGACAGAGCTTCACACGAGGCGGAGAGGAACCAGAGCAGCACTCCAGTATACCTGGGGCTGGGGATAGAACTGGGAACCTCAAGACGAACATCCTGAACTATGTCCCCACCCTAAGTGATTATTTTTGAAGTCAATGACTTTTTTTTTTACTAGCCTTTTTGAGTTTTCACCCTATAATTAACATTTTCCATGACATGAATATCTTTGGAGAGAATAACTCAATGACAATGAACAGGGGTAATAAGTTCATTTTTAAAAACAGTTTTATATACCAGGAATTTTATTTTATTTTTTAGAATTGGTTGCCTATGCCAGTTTATAAAACTGCCATCCTGCCTACTCTGGCATGGCAAACCAGTCCCCACCTGCATGGGAAGCTTTGCTATTAGTGAAGCAGTACTGCAGGTCCCTATCTATCTATCTATCTCTCCCCCTTCCTCCCTCCCTCCCTCTCTATTGCCCACTTCCCTCTTGACTTCTGACTATCTTTATCCAGTAAATAAACATAATCAATTTAAAAAAAAAGAAAGAAAAGGGAGTCGGGCGGTAGCGCAGCTGGTTAAGCGCACGTGGCGCAAAGCGCAAGGACCGGCATCAGGATCCCGGTTCAAGCCCCCGGCTCCCCACCTGCAGGGGAGTCGCTACACAGGCGCTGAAGCAGGTCTGCAGGTGTCTGTCTTTCTCTCCCCCCTCTCTGTCTTCCCCTCCTCTCTCCATTTCTCTCTGTCCTGTCCAACAAAAACAATAATAACTACAACAAGGCTATAACAACAAGGGCAACAAAAGGGGAGGGGGATGGCCTCAAGGAGCAGTGGATTCATGGTGTAGGCACCAAGCCCCAGCAATAACCCTGGAGGCAAAAAAGAAAGAAAGAAAGAAAGAAAGAAAGAAAGAAAGAAAGAAAGAAAGGGAGAAGAAAAGCAGTAAACTGTTCTGCTGAAACAAGTTTTCTTAATTAGAGGTTGGCATGACTCCTATTCAGCCAGTAGTTATAGAGTGACCTCATTCGTGTGGAGCACAGCTAAGGTGAGATTTCTGGGGAAAATATGTCAGTTACCTCCCAGACTAACTAATGTCACAGGCCCTCCCATCCTGCCGCACTGAATGGCAGTGCACGAGCAGACTTGAGTCACTTAGTGATGAACTCTGGAGTGGGTGGGATGGACTTCACATTCTACCTGAAGAGCTAAATTCAGTATAAGCCATTTTGATAAAACCTCAAAGCTCTCAGGAGTATGGAAATGAAAAAAGAAAGAAAGAAACATGCTTACACAACTGTAATAAAATAATAAAACACTTTCCCTTCTGCTTGGAAGTCCCCATCAGTATTCAGAAATCAGTGTGAGCTCCCCATTGTTACCAGCAACAGTGTGTATGCCTGGGGGCCAGGGGGTGGTGCACCTGGTTAAGCATGCGCATTACAGTTCACAAGGATGCAGGTTCAAGGCCCCAGTCCCTACCTGCAGGGGGAAAGCTTCATGAGTGGTGAAGCAGTGCAGCAGGGGTCTGTGTGTCTCTCCCTCTCTCTCTCCCCCTCCCTTCTCAGTTTATCTCTGTCTCTATCCAATAGTAAACAAATATATTTTTTAAAAAGATAGAATTGTTCTAGCTCACCTGAACTAACATTAAAAAAGAAAGAAAGAAAGGAAAGGAGGAAGGAAGGAAGAAAGAAAGAAAGTGCCACCAGTAGCTTTTATGTCTCTGTGTCAGTCCACAGAAGCCTTAATAAAACCAGGCCCGCAATGTAACATTAGCTGGAAATTATAAGGTACTTTATTTTCATTGGTCACAAAGTACCTTGGTAGACACCAATAATTTAATGTTGAAATTATTAGCCAGAATGATATCTGGAATATGTTTTTAAATACCTCCCCCCAAAGAAGGAAAGAAAGAAAAGAATAAAACTTTTGGGCAGGGGGAGATAGCATAATGGTTATGTAGAGAGACTCTTGTGTCTGAGGCTCCAAAGTCCCAGGTTCAGTCCTCTACACCACCATAAGCTAGAGCTGAGCAGAGCTCTTGGGGAAAAAAGAAGAAGGAGAAGGAGAAGGAGAAGGAGAAGGAGAAGAAGAAAACTTCTGAGATAAAGAAACAGGGAAAATAGATGGCATAAAAATCTCTCTACTTTTATCTTTCCTAGCAATTATTCACAAGTTAGAAAAGGAATGAACACAAAAGATATGGCCAGTCTCACTCAGCAAAATTTATTTTGTTTTTTCTCTATAATTTCTCTTGATGAGTGTTTACTGAAAAGATTTTATCACGCTATCCTTGGATAATCTCTAGACTGGAGTCTCTTCCTCATAGCCTGTGAGTACACACAAACCTTATTTCCAGTGTCCTGAAGCTTTGGAAACTCCTGTTTATTGTTAAACGAGAGAGGTAGCATTTTGAATGACTAGGTCCTTTGTCATCTGATAATGCCAAAATCAAGAGAGTCTTTGTGATGAAAAGATAAAGGTGAATAACAAGACTTACCTGTTAGAACCTTTTCCCTCTTGAGGCAGCGTACTCGCGCGCGCGCGCGCGCGCGCGCGCGCGCGCGTGTGTGTGTGTGTGTGTGTGTGTGTGTGTGTGTGTGTGCGTGTACTTTGCGCTCCCAAATCTAATTATACAAGACCAGAAAATAAAATTCTGAGACAAACAAATTCTCCATATTTGGAAGCTTTCCAAAAACAAAGAAGTTTTGGTTTTAACTGTGTGTGATATTTTGGGGGTACTTGGGGGGCAGTGAAAAAAAAAGCGAAAAGAAAATATAAAAAAAAAAAGAAGGAAAAGGAAATCAGAGGGTTTGTATCTACCTCGCTCATGGTTCTTACTCTTAGAAGAAACTTCCTCTAGTACAACTTGGCAATTCTTGTTTTTTTTGGCATTGAAAGTTGAGTTCCGTCATTAGACTCGGACACCACACTTCACCTGCCTCTTGTATACTCCCAAGTTGCCTACGTCCTTGGCGATGTCTCGGGAAAGGACAGGTCCTCACTCATGCTCGAGGCTCTGTGCTGTTTGTATCTTGTGGTGATGAACTAAGGCACTGTTTCGATGATGGCAAAGTAGCTATGAAATGAAAATGCGTTCAGTCAACACATACAACACACGGCGCTCATTTCTGTCTAGCCATGAAGGCAGAAAATGAGGAACAGCTCCTTCTCCTCACAGACTTAGAGCTTTCTTAAACCCGTCCACTGTCAGAAATGAATCCTGAGACCCTTGACGTCTTCAGTGAGGCTGGGGGCGAGGACTCCTTTCTTTTTCTTTCTTTCTTTTTTTTATTATTATTTTAAATTTATTTCTTTATTTACATTCAACAGTAAATACAATAGTTTGTGCATGCATAACATTCCCCAGTTTCCCATTTAAACAATACAACCCCCACTATGTCATCTATCATCCTTCATGGACCTGTATTCTCCCCACCCACCCACCCCAGAGTCTTTTACTTGGGTGCAATACGCCAATTACATTTCAGGTTCTACTTGTGTTTTCGTTTCTGATCTTGTTTTTCAACTTCTGCCTGAGAGTGAGATCATCCTATATTCATCCTTCTGTTTCTGACTTATTTCACTTAACATGAATTTTTCAAGGTCCATCCAAGATCGGCTGAAAACGGTGAAGTCACCATTTTTCACAGCTGAGTAGTATTCCATTGTGTATATAGACCACAACTTGCTCAGCTGAGGACTCCTTTCTAAACTGAACACAGGTGACCGTGTATCCTTTGGGCCTACCAGGTGGCTTTGCATCCACCGGGAGCTTCTCAGCCTCCTCCGCACCGTTGATGTTCTGAACGGATGCTTCAGGTCCTGTCAGGCCAATGAAGTCACCTGCCGGCGAAGCGATACAGATGCACCTGTGTAGAAATAAATCCTTCAAATGTTAGCCTGGCTTTTTGCGTTAGGCCTTCTCGGCCTAAGTCAAAGATTTGTTTCACTTGTCCTAAGAGCTCAAGGTCATCAGCTGTGTGTTTCTTTGCTCAGTTGCTGTTAGAATGCGTCAGGGAATAACTCGGCAGTGCTGAGACTGTCCCTGAGATCCATGTATAACATTTCTGTATTTAATTTTCAGTTGTTATTCTGATGACATGTTCTTTTTAGCATCACTGCAATGTATAATTAGCTAGCTGACGTGTCATTTTACAAAAAAAGGGGTGACCCTTGGCTTCGTTTACTCTATAGTGCCTGAACTAAAGTATTGCTGTCTTAGTCCTCATGCTCATGTATGCCAAACTCCTTGTGTTAAGCAGTACCTGTCTGGCTATAAAGTGAATTCTTGGAAAGGGTAGAGAGCATAATGGTTCTGCAAAGAGACTCTCATGTCTGAGGCTCCAAAGTTCCCGGTTCAATCCCCTGCACCACCATAAACCAGAGCTGAGCAGTGTTCTGGTTAAAAAAAAAAAAGTGAACCCTCTTTGTTTCCTTTTTTTTTTTTTCTCACCTCCAGGGTTATTGCTGGAGTTCGGTGACTGCAATACAAAAACACTGTTCCTGGAGGCCATTTTTTTCCATTTTATTGGCAGAGAGAAATTGAGAGGGGTGGGGGAGACAGAAAGGGAGACAGAAAGAGAGACACCTGCAGACCTGCTTCACCGCTTGTGAAGTGTTCCCCCTGCAGGTGGGGACCAGATGCTAGAACCGAGTGCTTAGTGCTATGTGTTTAGTGCAATGTGCACTTAAGTGGGTGCACCACCACCCAGTCCCCTGTTTATTATTATTATTATTATTATTATTATTATTATTATTATTATTATTATTATTATTACACAGCACTAGGAAATGAACTCAGTGCTGCACACTGCAATACCACTGAGCAACCTGCTAGGCCTACTCACTATTTTTAGTGGGGAGAAGGAGATAACTACAGCACTGTTCCGCCATCCATAGAGCTCCCCCAGTGCCTCATGGTGCTTCCGTGTGGTGCCAGGGTTTAAATCAGGGGCATCCTGCCCAGGATGTCTTGTTTTGTACCTGGTGAACTCTATCCCAGCTTCTCCAGTGACATTTCAAAACGAACCATTTGGTCAATTACTTTTGAAACTTCCAGCTAACAAGTTAATCTTTAAACATGACTGGCAGGCCTCCGACTGCATGACATATTCAGCCACTAGCTGAAGCCACTCAAAGCAAGGCCCAGTGCTGAATGTCACACAGCACAGATGCTTTCACTACAGAGATGTCTTAAGGTGCTTTTCTAGAATTAGATCCAACTTTCTAACTTGACACTTGGTCTTCCAGGTAAAGGTCACTATTTCATAGCCTTGAGCTTTAAAGCAAACATATGGGATAGATATTCAATGAAAAGCTGCTTTCTAGAGGCCAATGGTACACATCTGGTTGAGCGCACATGTTACAGTGCACAAGGAGGGGTGTTCAAGCCCCCGGTCCCCACCTGAGGGGGAAAGCTTCACGAGTGGTGAGGCCCCTTCCCTCTTGATTTCTCGCTGTCTCTATCCAATAAATAAATAAAGATAAAAAGCCCACATGTGTTTACAATAATTAAAAGCTGCTTTCTTGTCATGGCAAATCAGAAACTGATTTGGTATTGTATTGGGTTGTGAGAAAAGTCATCATACATTTCTTTTCTATGTCTTTTTAAAAAAATTTTTTTTTCCTGTCTCAGCAGAACTCTGCTCAGCTCTGGCTTGTGGTGGTGCAGAGGATTGAACCTGGGACTTTGGAGCCTCAGGCATGAATCTCTTAGCATGGCCTCTATGCTCTGTCCCTCACCCTTTCTATGTAAAAATACGTCACGACCTTTCCAACAACCCAATAATCGTGGTGCTCGATGGAGTTTCTTTCTTCCTTTTATTTATTTTACTAGTGACAATATTGATTTACAAAATCACATGGCAAGAGGGGTATAATTCCCACCATCAGAGTTCTGAATCCGCATTCCCTCTATTGCAAGCTACAGCCGTTCTCCTCAGGTTGCAGGTTTGGGTTGAGTATTATTTCTACAACCATCTGCCTAGATTTGTATATAACTAACTGCCCCTCCATGGAGCATGGCAAGAAGCTGGATTTTTCTCCTCATACCTCCCCTCTTGATCTCAGCTGCTCTGTGCGGCCACACTTCTGGAAAGTCCCATGGGCTCTAAGCATTTCAAACGTCTGTGAATGGGAACCACTCCACATACCTCTCCAGGGCGTCAGCCCAGGAGGGAGATCCCTCCTTATTAGTTCAGCCTGGAGAAACTGGGTGACTTGACAAGCATAGAGGACCCCCATGTATTTATTCTTCCAGTGTGTGTGTGTGTGTGTGTGTGTGTGTGTGTGTGTGTGTGTGTGTGGACGGGGAGGGGGGCAGTGAAGGGGGCAAGCTGAAGTTTATCTAATGTCTCTTTTCTTTTTCTGTTAAGTTGCTATAGCCCAAGGTGGAGCAATCCAGATTTCTAACGCAGGATCTGACGGTGCTCCAGGACTGCAGGCACTGACAATGACAAACCCAGGAGCTCCTCCCCCGGGTGCCACCATTGTGCAGTACGCAGCCCAGGCAGCTGACGGCACACAGCGGTTCTTTGTCCCAGGCAGCCAGGTTGTTGTTCAAGGTACATTTCATTCATCCTGATACATTTAGAATGCTTACGGAATAGCACGCTGTCTAGCGGTTTTACAGTTTTCTGAAACAGACAGGAGATAGTTTTATCTTTCTTTTCTTTTCTTTTTTTTTTTTTTGGGGGGGGGAGGCACTGAGACAGGCCTGAAGAAGACAGTGTTGCACGAGTTGAATAAATCACACAAGTTCTGGTTGTTAGCAGGGTCACCGGCTCTCAAGAATGGTCAAGTTCAGCATAGCATGATCAATAAAGAGTTGGGAACATGCATGAATTCCTTACTTAAGCAAATACCCTTTATTTGGGGGATTACTTATAGATCTCGACCTGAATGTATTTCTGTGACCCAGTCAACTGACGTTTAAGTATCTAATCCATCATATACTGAAGTGTGAGTTTTCTCAGCTGTTACACAAGTCTAAATTTTAGAAAACCCATTCATAGCAAATGCTGATTTTTGGGGTGGATTTTTTTTCCCAGTTCCCAGTATGAATTTTGGGGTACTCATTTTACCTGTTGTGGATTGAGTTGAGTGTTCGAATGAAACCGGGACATAGCCCAAGGCTGTTAAGTTAAGCTAAGATTCAATTACACTTGAATTCTATATTATTGTATACTCATTAAACTCATGACAACCAGGGTTGATCTATTTAGTAGTAGAGCTTTTAAGAAACCTGCTTTCATTCTGTTCATTTTAGTCTGTTGCTTTATGACACAGTACTAACTCGAAAGGGAATTCTAGTTGTCTTAGTCTGAAAGTCTTATAAATACAGAAAACAAATTGCAGTTCATAACGTGGTAATTAGCTTTACCCTTAAAAACTTGGGTAGTCAACGGGAACTACGTAAAAAACAGAACAGTCACTATTTATGGAGTAAAGATACAACGTTCACCGATACTTCAGAGTCTTCTTTAAATGTAAAGTTAAAACTACCCATCGTGTTTCCCCCATAGTTATGAACTCTGTATGTCTAAGTGAATGATCTTAAAGGATAGTTATTCTACTTTCATCTATGTATAAAATATGCACTATACACTTGATAACTCGTCAATAAAGGATTTTAAAATGTCTCACACAGATAGTACACCATATGCTTTGTGTGTTGGGGGCAGGGGGTATTTAAGAACTTTGCCCTCCCCATAGTCACAGCGAAAGCCTCCTGCATCCCATTCTGTTACCCACCCATTCTCCCATTCTTACCTGGTACAAATCGGGGGCACATAATTCCCCGCCCCCCATATCTCCCTGTAGAAGTTGTATTCCGTGGGAATCCAGTTCTCTTTTCTCTCCACGTGTTATGATGCTGGTTTTCCTGTAATACCAGTTCACTTTTTTTCTCCTTAGTTTATGGATGAGAAATTCTGTATAATGTGTTAACCATTTAAAAGGACCTCACATATCTTTGGTTCTCTTAGAACTCTTTTCTGTACTATTGGTCTCTTTTTCTTATATGCCAAGACCACACCAGTTTGTTAGAATTACAGAACAAATTCCTTCTTTGTTATTTAAAAAGAAAAAGTTTTTTAGTGCAGAATTAGCTGCTGGAGGACCCATCTTTCTTTCACATGCCTCTGGAGTTCGTCTCAGTGTATGAGTAGTCACGACCACAGTACGAAATCAGTGACGAGATCCCACTTCGTGTGTGGACTTTCTCAGGGTCAGTGACTTTGCCAGAGAAGCAGTGCACTTGCAAGACTGCCAGTTTCCTTGGAAGGGACTAGAACCAGGCCACAGCCAGAGGAAGAGGATGACACAGGCCGGGGTGTGGCGAGCCTGGACGGAGCTCACCAGCTCCAAGGTTCTTCACACCGGGCCTCTGGGTTCCGTGAAGGCTTCACTCCACAGTCCTGTTTGACTCTGTCAGCAGCACTGCCCCTCTCCCTCCTTTCCCTCCAAGGAGCTCTGGGGGTCCCTTGTTGACCAAGCGAATCCCTGGGTGCTGTTGCAAGGCCACCTCACCGTGGCCCAGAGAGGCCTGAAGGACAAGCCGCCAGGTTCCCAGGGTGCTCCTGTTGCTCTGGGCCCAGAGATTGTCCAGGCCTCTGGGAGCCAAAGGCCTGGAAACATGGCAAAGACCAAGCCTGCGTTTCTTATAGATCGCAGCCTCTGCAGTATTTGCCATTGTGAACTTCTTCTTCCTTCACTTCCTTGATATTCATTCTTTTTGTTTGCTTTTGTTTGTTTATTTTTATCAGAGCCCTGTTCAGATCTGGTTTATGGTGGTGCTGGGGATTGAACCTGGGACAGAGCCTCAGGCAGGAGAGTCCTTTACAGAACCACTGTCCTGTCTCCCCAGTTCTTTGATACTCATTTTTTTTCAATTTTTTTTTTAATTAATTACTTTATTATTGGAAAGAGACAGAAATTGAGAGGGTATGGGGAGATAGAGAGGGAGAGAGACAGACACCTGCAGCCCAGCTTCACCACTTGCAAAGCTTTCCCCCTGCAGGTAGGGTCTGGGGACTTGAACCTGGGTCCTTGTGCACTATAGCGTGAGCTCTTAACCAGGTGTGCCACCACCTGGCCTCCTCTTTCTTATTTTCTACCAGAGCACTGCTCACTTCTGGCTTATGATGATTCGGGGGGCTTGAACCTGGAACTTGGAGCCTCGGGCATGAGAGTCTGTTTACAGACCCGTTATGCTGTCTCCCCCACCCTGAGAATCATTGTTAACAAGCTCCCCTCCTCCGCCCCATTCCCATCCTCTCCCCTCCCTCTCCCTTTCTTCTCCCCTCCCTCTCAGTCACCCAAGTGTTGGTGACACCTTCCATCCCTCCCCCAGAACTCACCTGTTTTTGTTTTTCTTAATTTATTTCTTTATTGGGGAATTAATGTTTTACATTCAACAGTAAATACAATAGTTTGTACTTGCATAACATTCCCCAGTTTCCCATATAACAATACAACCCCCACTAGGTCCTCTGTTATCCTTCATGGACCTGTACTTTCCCTGCCCACCCACCCACCCCAGAGTCTTTTACTTGGGTGCAATACGCCAAATCCAGTTCAGGTTCTACTTGTGTTTTCTCTTCTGATCTTGTTTTTCAACTTCTGCCTGAGAGTGAGATCATCCCATATTCATCCTTCTGTTTCTGACTTATTTCACTTAACATGAATTTTTCAACGTCCATCCAAGATGAGCTGAAAACAGTGAAGTCACCATTTTTTACAGCTGAGTAGTATTCCATTGTGTATCTAGACCACAACTTGCTCAGCCACTCATCTGTTGATGGACACCTGCGTTGCTTCCAGGTTTTGGCTGTTATAAATTGTGCTGCTAAGAACATATGTGTACACAGATCTTTTTGGATGGATGTGTTGGGTTCCTTAGGATATATCCCCAGGAGAGGAATTGTAGGGTCATAGGGTAGGTCCATTTCTAGCCTTCTGAGAGTTTTCCAGACTGTTCTCCACACAGGTTGGACCCATTTACATTCCCACCAGCAGTGCAGGAGGGCTCCTTTGACCCCACACCCTCTCCAGCATTTGCTGCTGTTCCCTTTTCTGATGTGTGACATTCTCACAGGAGTGAAGTGGTATCTCGTTGTTGTCTTTATTTGCAGTTCTCTGACAATCAGAGACCTGTTTTTTTACCACCCCAGATGCCCCGTTTACTCTGTTTCAGTGAGAGTGCAGACCTCGCAGTCTCTTGACGCAGGCCAGAAGCCTGGCTGCTGCCCCTCACACACTCCCACTGCCCCCCCCACACTTATTCTTCCTCTACTCGGCCCACACCCCACTCTTAGCACCTGCTCTGGCCTTTTTCTTTCTTTACTTGAAGATGTATTTAGTACCGAGTGAAAGGAGAGGAGAGAGAACCAGAGCATCACTCTGGCACCTGTGACGCCCAGGATTGACCTCTGGGCCTCTGGCTCAGGGGCCCGCTGCTTTCTTTCCCCACTGGGAAACCTCCCAGGCGTATCTGATGGTGCCGGCTTCCTGCTATCCACCTCTCTGTGAAGGCCTGGCTCTTAGCAGACAAAGACCGCAGCCCGGATCTACTCAGCTCAGCGCTTCTGTCCCTAACCTCCCGCTCAGATCTTTGCTTTGACACAGGTCTGGGGGGAGGGGACTCCTTTCATCTCCTGACATTCCCTGCCCTCCCCTCTCAGGGCCTGCACCCACAGCACAGCCTCTGCCTCACAGGAACAGTCTCCCCCATCCTGTGCATTATGCCAGCTTCAGCTCAGACAGCACCACCTCCTCTGGGAAGCCTTCCTTGATCCTCCAGATCTGGTACTGGTCACCTGCAGGGGTGCGGAGTGGGGGAGGGGATGTTTCACTGAGTGACCCCTCCTAGGGGTCGCACTCATCACAGACACCATGGCTCTGTTCTGCCTGGATGGCAGCTTCCGTTTGGACTGGGATCCCTCTTGCCTGGTAACATAGGATAAACGCTGAGTAGACGTTGGCTGAACATAACATCAACACTCCTCTTCTGCACAAGTGCTCTGAGCTCTGTGTGCTGAGCAGTGATCACGGTCTGGGCCCGGGACTGTGTACTGTGGTGTGGCTAACAGCAGAAGTAAGCCAAGCCACCCACTCCCTCCTTCATTCCTTTCTCCTGTCCCTTCTACATGAAGCTCTCTTGCACACCTAAGTCCCAGTTTATTTATTTTTATTTTTTTTAACAAATTTTAAAATCATCTTTATTTATGTGTTGGATAGAGACAGCCAGAAATTGAGAGGGGAGGGCCGGATAGAGAGGAAGAGAGACAGAGAGGCACCTGCAGCCCTGCTTCACCACTCGTGAAGTTTTGCCCCTGCAGATGGGGACCGGGGACTCGAACCTGGGTCCTTGTGCAATGTAACCTGTGTGCTCAGCCAGATGCGCCACCACCCGGCCCCCCAAGTCCTAGTTTGAAGAGACCAGGATAAAGGTGGCATTGGACTTCCTGCAGTGTGGAGTGAAGCTGGGTCCTAAGGCTCCTGAGCCCAGGCCCTTTGATGCCGCAGGAGGGGAGACATCAGACAGAAAGCTGTCTGGACACGTGCCACCTTCTTGTCCCCATGTTGCCACCAATCCCTGTTCCATGTGCCATTGTTGTGACTGGCATATGAATTTTTTTTTCTTTCTTTTAATTCTCAGTTCCTTCCGGGGGACTTAAATTCTGTAAAACAGCGTCTTTGATTGAGCCACATATAACGTTACTCCGTTGAGGAAATGGCATGGCCAGATATCAGCAGGTGCTGGAGCCAACTGTAATGTTTATGGAGGAGTGGTACTGAGGACTTGGCTGCATTTGGCACTGTGGATTTATTTGATGGACATTCACGTATTTTTTTTTCTTGGTACATCAAATTTCAGTAATTTCAGTGCCTGCTCCCAAGTGGAATCGGTGAACGCTGTTATTTTAGGAATAGTTGGACTTCAGGGCCATGTAGGAACTCGGCTCAGCAAATAAAACTGTGTTGCTTAGTGAGCACCATTGCTCAGATATTTCTTTACCCTGTGAGTTTAGACGCACCGTGGAATGGCAGAGTCAGTTCTTTCTGGGCTGGCTGTCAGTCTTTTGGTTTTGCCTCGGAGTGTTTCTCCAGCTACAATCTATGAAAACTCTCCACGTGCGTGTCTTGTTTACTTATTGCAGAGACAGACCTAGGACCCAGGAGAACAAAGTGGGCGCTTAGGAAACCCTGTCACTTTTAATGCAAATGAGGCTTCCCCCCCCCCCCCTTTTTGCCAGAGCCCATTGCAACAGAGTTTTATGTAAAAACGAGAAGCAGAAGCCGTGAGAGAGGGTTTACTACGGAAGGTTTTGTTCCAGGGCTTTGGTCGTAGCGGGCTCCATCTGTGACAAAGCCGGCTGATGGCAGTCATAGGCTAGTGATGTCATTGTGATGTCAGTGCTTGTACTTAGCCTTGACTGGCCTTGAAACACTCGTATTGACCTGGGGAGAGGGGCAACCAGAGAGGTCTGTGTGCAGAAGCCCATCATGGCTGTAACTGGAGACGAAACAGGTAAGACTTTTTAAATAAGGGATGACCTCAGCTCTGAAAAAAAATTCTTTTTTTTTTAAGTTTAGAGGGAAAAAAATTCATTTAGGGGCGTCTGAGTGTTGCCAGAAATGAGTCTGCAGTGGCCGAGGAGCAGGAAGTTTGTTTGCGTGCGCAAAGAAAGTGTCCGCCAACTCCGTGCTCGCTTCATCGCGCTGCCTTCGCTTCCTAGTTGGGCGTCTGCTTGCTGGGCCGAGGCCTCCAACCACCCGGCCGCCCTCCCCACCTCCTCCGCCTCCTGCGCTCCTCCACTCCTGCGCTCCTCCACTCCTCAGTCTCCTCAGTCTCCTCCGCCTCCTGCGCCTCCTGCGCCTCCTGCGCTCCTCCGCTCCTCCGTCTCCGCTCCTCCGCCTCCTCCGCTTCTCCACTCCTCCGTCTCCTCCGCTTCTCCACTCCTCCGCTCCTCCGTCTCCTCCGCTCCTCCGCTCCTCCGCTCCTCCGCTTCTCTGCTTCTCCGTCTCCTCCGCCCCTCCGTTCCTCCGTTCCTCCGTCTCCTCCGCCTCCTCCGCCTCCTGCGCTCCTCCGTCTCCTCCGCCCCTCCGCTTCTCCGCTCCTCCGCTCAGATCAACTTGTTACTCCATCTGCAACCGGTTGCAGGCTGGGCGCACGCTCGCTGCCCTGCGGTCGGCTCCCAGCTTCCGATTTCACTGCAAGGGACCAACGTGGCCGCTGGCCGCTGGCAAAGCCCGGGGGGGCGGTGGTGTGGGTGGGTGGGTGCTTGGGTGCGCCTGCTCGGTCCTTCTCTCCCGGGACTTCGGGATGGTTTGCACCCCACCCCCACCCCAGCTGGAAGGCTGACGTCACTGCATTTCCCGGAATGGCGCTGGGCGGGCGGGGAAGTGGAAAAGTTGGGCTCGGGGCGGGCGCGCTGCACGCTGACGTCAGCGGCGGGCATGCCAGGCGGAGTCACTTCCCGTCCCTGGTGGGTGACCGGCTGCCCGGCCCCACAGCTGCCCTGCAAGCCGGGCTCCAGGGGTAAGTGGCCGGCCGCCCGCGGAGGCTCAGCCCAGCCTGGCACATGCTCCCGGGAGCGCCCCGGGGTGCGCTGGGCGCCGCAGCCGCGGGGGAGGGGGGAGGGAGAGGGGGCGCCCCCACCCGGGCTGGGGGCCCCGGGGACTCGATCTGGCGGAGTTTGGCGGGCGGGGGAGCGGGGCGGGACAGCGCCCTCTGGTGCTCAGGCCGGGAAGGGCGGACCCGGCCGCGGGCGCTCTGTCTGGCTCTGGTTTGGTTGGCGGGGCACCTGGTCGTGGCCAGAGGTGTCCTCGTGGTGGTGGCGGTGGCGGTGGTGGAGTGGCGAGTTTTTAAAAATAAACTTTTTAGAAAAGTTTTCTTTATTCCCTTTTGTTGCCCTTGTTGTTTTATTGTTGTAGTTGTTGTTATTGATGTCGTTGTTGTTGGATAGGACAGAGAGAAATGGAGAGAGGAGGGGAAGACACAGAGAGAGAAGGACATGGAATGGAGAGAAGGAATGGAGAGAAGGACAGACACCTGCAGACCTGCTTCACCGCCTGTGAAGCGACTCCCCTGCAGGTGGGGAGCTGGGGGGCTGGAACCGGGATCCTTATCGCTGGTCCTTGTGCTTTGTGCCACCTGCGCTTAACCTGCTGTGCTACCGCCCGAATTCCTTTTTTTTTTTTTTTTTTTTTGCATTTCCAACTGGTGCAGAATGAGTGATCTGAAGCAGCTTGACCACTGGAGCCCTGATTCAGAGTTAGTGTGCGTGGGGGGGGGGGGTCCAAGTCCTCTTCCTAGACAGAGAAGAAGCATTCTCTTCTCTCCAGCAAGGGAAACCTGTTCGAATCATTTTGAAAGTTCCCCGAAGGATCCCACGTTGTTCTCACAGAAGAGCCGGGGCTGTCACACTATCAAAACAGTCCTGAGCTAGGTGATCTCAAAGGCTCCCTGTCGTTTCATTCTGGGGAACCACAGAGCGTCTTGTGCCCAGGTCGGTTCTGTTGAAAGTACTCACTGTCTTTCTGTACTCAGCTCTCAACTCCATTCCACCATTTGACCCACACACACGTGAGAACCATGAAAGATCTTTGATTTCTTTTTGTTGTTGTTGTCGTTGTTGTCAACGAGTCATTCACTGCTCCAGGCCAGCTTGTTCAGATGGAAAGAGAAAACACCACAGCGCTCGCGCTCACACACACGCACGCACACGCATACACACGCACGCACACACGCACATGCACACACATGCACGCACATGCACACACACACACGCACGCACATGCACACATGCGGACACACACACATGCACACGCGCGCGCACACACACACACACACACACTTGCATATATATGATATTTTCCTCGTTTTTATTGAAGACTTGTCATTTATGTATTTCTGAGGAGTAGCCCAGATTGCGCAGGGTTTAAGAGTCTAGTCGAACAGCTTTAGAACCTCCTGACCCTGACCCATGTCGGGCATGATGGTGCAGTAGCTGCGTGTGTGCACAATACATTTATATAAGATTAATGAAAGGATTTCTGATGTGCGCATGCTTGTCTGCCCATATTTTTATAATTTCATTATTAGTTTCTTTAGTTATTGGATAGAGAGAGCCATAAATCAAGAAGGGAGGGGGGAGAGAGAGAGAGACTTGCAGCCCTGCTCTGGTACTCAGGAAGCTTTCCCCCTGCAGCTGGGGACCAAGGGCTTGAACCCGGGTCATTAATGTGTGCGCTCAACTAGGTGCGCCACCACCCGGCCTCTCTGCCCAAATTTTGTAAATACAATCATTCTTTCATTTTTTACAGCGAGAGCGGGGTGCCAGGGATTGAACCTGGGACCTCCAAGCTGCAGGCATCAAAGTCTGTTATATAAACCACTAGGCTATCTCCCCAGCCCTTAAAGGGTATTCTTGACCCCATGAAAGTGACTTTATGACTCACTAATTGTGTACAAATTATAGTTGGGAAAACTGGGTGACTGACCTGCAGAAGAGTTTAAGAAAACTTACTTAACAGCTGTTCGTAGAATCAGATTTGGAAAGTGAATAACTTGTAGCATTATATTATTTGTGTTGGGAGTAGTTTACATTTTTTCTTAGAAATAGTTTGGGGCTATCTTCCTAAGTTATAATGTTGGGAGTGTAACTTTTTTTTTTTTTAGACTCTGAATCTAAAAATCTAGTAAGTTGTATTCAGCTCAGCTTGCTGAGTTGTGAAAAACATAAGAACTAGGATCAGTATCTCTTTATGACAGGTGACTAAGGGGGTAAGGGGGTGCTTTTTCCTCCCAGAGCCCTACTCAGCTCTGTTTTTTTTTTTTTTTTTCCAGAGCACTGCTCAGTTCTGACTTATGGTGGTGCAGGGGATTGAACCTGGGACTTCGGAGCCTCAGGCATGATAGTCTCTTTGCATAACCGTTATGCTATCTACCCCCACCCTCAGCTCTGGTTTATGGTGGTGCTGGGGATTGAATTTGAGACCTTTGGTGCCTCAGGCATGAAAATCTTTTTGCATCACCATTATGCCATCTTCTCAGCATAAGGGGGGATGATTTTTCTTTGGATAATTTTACACAAAGAATGGTTTAGGTCAGGCTGTAACCGCTTCTAGAAGTTGTTGGCAAAACAAGTTGCAATCTTATCAGAGTTTTTTTTTTTTTTTTTTTAACCAGATCACTGCTCAGCTCTGGTTTATGGCGGTGTGGTGGATTGAACCTGGGACTTGAGAGCCTCAGGCATGAAAGTCTTTTTGCATAACCAGTATGCTAATACCCCCACCCATATCGGAGTTTTTAAAAACATGTCACTCACCTACCTGAAGTGTCTGTGTGACAGATTTACTGAAATTGCCATTCTATTTTTTCCACTGTTGCAGAGAAACATTTCATGAAACATAATTTAGAATAATGGTTTCATTCTGCCCTGTTTTATTGACCCGTATGAATCTATTGCCTAACAACAACAAAGGTACTTTGTATTTCCGTAAATTTGTTACACATCCAAGGATAGTAAGTGCAGTCAAGGAAAATACTGACCAGGAGAGCCTTCAGATGCAGTATAGGTTAAAGGGTCAGAGCAGGCATCCCAGAGGAAATGGAGCCCAGAGAGCCACAAGGAGAGGTACCGGCTGGTGCTGTGAGGTGCTCTGGGCAGATCTGAAAGCCACCCACCTGACAGCATGAGGCTCAGATCAGGGGAGGTGAATGAATGACTCTCCAACCTGACAGAACTCACATGGTCCCCACCAGTTTCCCCATCGTCAGAATCCTTGTTTGACTCTGTTCACACCACAGCCATCAAAATTTACATGAGACTGGTAAATTAATATCAGAAAAACAAGTTACAACAGCATATTACATACACATCCTTCTTAAGTGACAATTGATTCCTTCTAGAATATTTACTTAAGAGCAGGTATTTGTCATTATACACACCTTTATATTTCAAGTCAGAATTTCTCCTCATTCACACAGGTGATTTTTTTTCTCTCTTTCCATTCTAAGATTCATACCTGGGAAGGTCTCATTTGACTCCATTAAAGCAAAAATATGTATTGGCTGAATTTTTATATGGTCTGTGTTACAGTGATTATAACAAAATCAAAAACATTAGCCCCTAGGTAGTCCTGTTTTTATAAGTATTTCATTGAATTAATACATTATTTATTTTTACTGGACAGACAGAAATCCAGAGCGAAGATGGAGATAAAGAGAGAGAGAGAGAGAGAGAGAGAGAGACTGACAGACACACATCCGCAGCCCTGCTTCATCGCTTGAGAAGCTTTCCTCCTGCAGACGGGGACAAGGATTGAACCCAGGTCCTTGCACATGGCAGCCCATGTACTCAGCCAGCTGCGCCACCACCTGGCCCCTTAAGTCGTCCTATTTACATAGCACTGGATTTTGTGGGGAAAAGTGGGGAGCAGTGAAAGAGGGAGATCATTAGATAGTGTGAAATACCAGGCAAGACAGCCTGTTTCAGTCATCAGGACTCTGGGCTGATAACAGGGAGGGAGAGCTCTAGAAAGAACAAAGAGAAGATGCTAGAAGCTTCCTGGATGTGGAGACAGAAGCCCGCCCCCTGCCGATGGACCAGGCACCTCAGGCCCTCTTGTGCTTGCCTGTGCCTGCCACTTAGGGGTCACGGGTCATTTAGATCTAACGCGTGGTGTCAGTCCATGAAGATGCCTTTATACAGAGTCTCAGTCACTGCGTAAACGGGTAAAATCACGCCCTCTGGCATATTCACGACCAGCTAGTTGATTTTGGAAACGATCAAATCAGCATTCATTTGGCCGGGTTTCTTTTCTTTGATCCCTACTCCTTGACTTGTGGGCACTTGATCGTTACTACCAGTGTGACGAGATAGCATTGCTGGGTTATTGATGATTTTCCACTTTGAATGTTCTATTGTGAATGATGATATACACTGAAAAGGGTTATATACACAAAGAGCTTAATTATCCTCTAAGGACTAGAACAAAATATAGTCGACTTAAAAAATGTTTTTAATACGAATCCCTCTCTCTCTCTCTTTCTCTCTCTCTCTCTCTATATATATATATATATTTTGTATATATATACAAAACAAGGAACACGAGCCATACATTTCAATCATTCTATTCCCCAGGCTTCTTAGAAGGGAAGCTCCAGGGAGAACTATGTTTATGGATATTATTTGCTTTTAAAGTCATATACAGTATAAGCATAATTTGGAACATTGTCTTTCAGAACTTAAGGAAGGGAAGAGGAAGGGAACTAACATTTGCTGAATGCCTACCATATGCCAGGCACTGTTCTAGACACTTTGACATACATTGCAGGGTTTATTGTGAGTATTAAATGAGATACTATATCCCCATTTTACAGATGAGGAATCTGAACTTGCCCCAAGTCACATGGCTGGTAAGTGGCAGAGCTGGACTAGAACCCATGCCTTTTCTGCTGTACCGTGTTTAAAGCTTGCAAAGAGAGGTATGAAGTTTATGACCAGAACTGAGAATTCCAAGACTTTTCTTTTCCCGTGAAATATTTGATATTAAACCTAAGACTTGACCTTTTTTGCCCTAAATGTCAGGAGTTAGGTGGTTGGAAATACATCATGGTTAAAACTCCTCAGGTTCTAAAATGCCTGGTTAGAAGACAGATATCTCAGGGAAGATTTGAGGAAGCAATACATTTTTTTTTTTTTTAAATCAAGAAATGTCAGTTTTAATATAGGGGATTCTGTTTCTCAGTACTGACGACTAAAGAATTTAGCCATAATAGCTAGTCATAGTCTTGCTAACAAAGCTGATTAGTTTATACATTCCAAACCACAATGGGCTTGTGCAAAAATCCTGGGAAGTTGAATGCAAACTTACCAAGCACTGGGTATATACAGAGTACTGTACCTGACACGAGCTGCTACCGAGTTGGAAAGATATTAGCCCTAGTTTGTCTTTAAAGTTTCTGCTGCTTTAACAAAAATCACCTTGTAAATACCTTTCGTATTACCTTCACTCATGAACATGAATCTAAAGCCTGCTGAAGACGCATGTGCTTTCAGAAAAGAATTTTTACAGTGAGATTCTAGAAATGATGGGGTCCTTTTAGTAGTTAGAGGAAACAAGTATTGACCTTTTGTCTGAGGGGTGGGGGGGGCGGGCACAAGACAGTTGTTTGAACTGGGATTCCGGGAATCTAATCTGCTTTCAATTACCACTGAACTTAAAATAATTTGAAATTGAAGCTAAGGTAAAAATCTTTTTTTAAAAAAAACTTGTTTCAGAAGCGAACTTTGTGATGTTTGGGTTTCCTCCAAATGGGATTCTCTCTGCCCATGTCTTTTTTTTTTTTAAATGTGCTTCCTACTAGGAAGGTCACATTTGAATATATGGAAGTCATCCATTGTTAGTGAGTGACTCAGTGAGCATCAGAAAAGTGTCATCCTGCAGATTCATTGGGGTATGACAAATCTATACTAATCCCTCCTCATTTCTACTGATTCATGTTAGGCTGGAACTGAGTAGTTGCAATCTGATTTTTTTTTCTTTTGCAGGAAATTAAATGAATACATAGTATATGAGAAAAAATTACAGTAAAGCCCAGTTAACTGGCTCCCCAAAACTAATACATTATAACATGTCACCCTCCTTCAGGTTGTTTAAGAGTGGTATTCCTGAACTGTTGTCAGTGCTGGGGCAGGGCATTGAGCCTGGGACCTCGGAGCCTCAGGCATGAGAATCTTTTTGCAGAACCAGTATGCTGTCTCCCCCAGGCTTGCACTAACTTGGACGTCATGTAAACATTCTGTTATACGTAGCTATGAAGTACAGAAGACAATAGATGCCTATAAACAAGACGAGAGAGAGAGAACATAAGGACCCTCTGTACCTTTCTATACGTTGTGTTTGAGCACACTTTTTCTTGAGCAGTGTCTCAAGAGTAGTTCTAGACCAAGGCCTGCATCCCTGTCAGCAGTGACATGTAAACTCATTGGTCACTGACTGCTGTTCCAGTTTTTTTTTTTTTTTTTTTTTTGCAAAGTCCACAGAGACACCAGCTATTGCATTGTCTCAGCCTTTATGAATCCTTCTAACCTCCTTCCTTGGCTGTGCTGAAAGTGCAGAGGAGAGACCTGTGTTACTTGATGCGCCCTCCTGCCTCCTCCAATAGAATCAAACCCTTTTCAGTCTCTCTGAGCTTTGCAGTTTGTAACTGGATTTAAAATGATCCGCTGAGAACGGGGCATCTCTGTATCCATTATCTTAAATCATTGTGATGGATTTAGGACTTGCCCCAAGTTTAGGAGCAAAGATTTTTCGGGTGATCATTTATATATTATTTATCACCACTTTTTAATTATACATAACTACAAAATTATGAGTGGTGTTTCTGTTAAATTTCCAAAGACCTTTAAGTGATTGTGTGCTCAAACCATATTTTTTATTGTCTGCTTCTTCACCCTAATTTTTTTTTTCAGGGGTGGGGGGAGAGGATCTTGGTCTCTGCACCTCCTAAGAGCATGCAGACTTAACGTTTTGAACATTACTTAGCTTCTTTTTTTAGTGATGTAAGTGAAAGGTGTTTGACTCCCATTTAGGTAAAATTTTTATTCTTACTCAGTAGGTACAACATGCCTGCATGAAATAAAGAAGTTCCATGTTCCCTACCTTGATTGGCACTTGTTGGAGGCCAATCTTCATAGGATTTGTAGCTTTTTTTAAAAAAAGTCTTTTTCTTGCTTTTAGTTTGGAGAGAGCATGCGTTTTCTAACACCTCATTAGAGTGTCAAATGAATTCTGGACCACACATTCTCAAAGTTGAGGCACTGAAGGCACACTTCATCACTGAAGTTCACCTGTGTTGTTCTTTTTCTTTCTTTTTTTTTTTTTTACTTTTTAAAAAATATTTATTTCCTTTTGTTGCCCTTGTTTTATTGTTGTAGTTATTGTTGTTGTTGTTGATGTCATCGTTGTTGGATAGGACAGAGAGAAATGGAGAGAGGAGGGGAATAGAGAGAGGGGGAGAGAAAGACAGACAGCTGCAGACCGCCTTCACCTTCAGCTGCTTCACCGCCTGTGAAGCGACCCTCCTGCTGGTGGAGAGCCGGGGGCTCGAACCAGGATCCTGACGCCGGGGTCCTTGCTCTTTTCACCACCATGCTTAACCCGCTGCGCTAACCCATCTGTGTTTTTCTAGGAAGCTGTGGTTTTCACAGAATAGATGGACTTTGACTTTTAGCATCCAGTCTGAAAGCCATGACTATACTACAATTAGAAAGTCACATTAAATGAATACGTATTGTTATTCCAAAAAGCCCGAGAAAGACAAGATTTCTCACACCCCAGCGAAGTCAGTTTTTGACTGTTTTGTTTTTAAGCTGAAAGCACAGTGAGCTGGATTCTTTCTAGTGCCCCTGTCAGTTGCTGGTCGTGGGACATACCTGTGAAGTCATTCAGCAACTGTTGGAGGCACGAGACTTGGATCAGTCAGAGGAGGAAGGTGCCCCGTTCAGATGTTTGCGGTGCCACATGAGAGCCGGCTCCCACTGGGCTGTCAGTGGAAGAGGCTCGACTTGCAAAACTTAGGTGAACTGGGTATCAGGAAAAGCCATTATTTTTAAAAAGTAGCACAGGGAGTTGGGTGGTAGTGCAGCACGTTAAGCGCAAGGACCGGAGTAAGGATCCCCGTTCCAGCCCCCGGCTCCCCACCTGCAGGGGAGTCGCTTCACAAGCAGTGAAGCAGATCTGCAGGTGTCTGTCTTTCTCTCCCCCTCTCTGTCTTCCCCTCCTCTCTCCATTTCTCTCTGTCCTATCCAACAACAACAATAATAGCTACAACAACAATAAAACAAGGGCAACAAAAGGGAAAATACATAAAAAAATTAGCGCACACACACAGGTTATGTTACAAGCAACATAAATTCTAAAAAGTCATCATTTCTGATTATTAGCTACGTTAATAAGGATATCTACATCTATTGAGTAACAGTCATGACATGTTTCTCTATTGTTTTTCTCTGCCAAAATTCGTCATGACTTTTCCAACAACCCAACGTCGTATCTGTATGGTGTGCTGCTTAGCGTGCGCCCTCCCTGCCAGCCTACAGTGTAGTCAACACTGGGAGCACGTCACTAGCCAGTGGGGGAAGTATTTACATCTGGTAGCCCACAGCTGCTATATACGGGTGCACTTCCCTCCAGAGAGCTGGCTAACCGTTTAGTCAAACAGTACTGGTTTCAGGCTAAATGAGCAATCAGTTGGAAAGGTTAGCTACATTGCCTTTGATTTAAAAACAAAAACAAAACAAAACAAAGAAACCTACCATGCACGTGAACATCTTTCTCCCTTAGAGAGGGAGCATGGTTCAAAACGCTGAAGATCTTTGTTGCCTCAAGTTTCTTTCTTTCTTTTTTTTTTTTTTTTTAATTTTCCCTTTTGTTGCCCTTGTTGTTTTTCATTGTTGTTGTAGTTATTGTTGTCATTGTTGTTGGATAGGACAGAGAGAAATGGAGAGAGGAGGGAAAGACAGAGGTGGGGAGAGAAAGACAGACACCTGCAGACCTGCTTCACCGCCTGTGAAGCGACTCCCCTGCAGGTGGGAAGCCGGGGGCTCGAACCAGGATCCTTACTCCGGTCCTTGTGCTTTGCGCCACAGTGCGCTTAACCTGCTGAGCTACCACCCTACTCCCTGCCTCCAGTTTCTATCGTGCTCACATCTTAAACATTAGCAAGATCACCTAGATGGCGTGTAAAAGGAGTCAGTATTCTCAGGTCAATTTTTATGTAAAACTGTCAACTTATAGACTGCTTACGTAAGCACATAACCTTTTGTCTCATTGCAGCTGCCACTGGTGACATGCCCACTTACCAGATCCGAGCCCCGACTACGACTTTGCCTCAGGGTGTAGTGATGGCTGCCTCACCAGGAAGTTTACACAGTCCTCAGCAACTAGCAGAAGAAGCCACACGCAAGCGAGAACTGAGACTAATGAAGAACAGGTAAGATGCGTACTAGGCCCCAACGGCTTTTTCTGTGCTGGGGCTTTGAAAACCACTACTTTTCTTCAGTTATCGTTGCCAAATGAACCGTATCACGGCGTATTTGGGGAGTCTGTGCCCAGATTTGGTGGTAGATTGTCTTCTAGTCAAATTCCCTGAACATGAAGCTGTCTTCAGCTGCAGAAGGTGCACCCCTGCACTGGCAAAGGTAACGGCCAACCACATTCCTTTTTATTTAAACAGTGACTAAAAGTCTGTATTGCAGATAAGCATAGACTCTGTACTGGTATTTAATTTGTGAGGTAAGTTGTAGCTATAATTTTTAGCTTCTGTTTTCCTTTTTAACTTCTAGGTATTGCCACCAGGTTTGTATTTGCTGGGGTTTTGTGCCTGCAAGATGAATCCACTGCTCCTGGCAGTCATCCCCCGCTCCCGCCCTTTTTTTTTTTCTCAATGTTTGATAGACACAGAGAGAAATTGAGCGGGAAACAAAGGGAGAGCAAGAGAGAGAGAGAGAGAGAGAGAGAGAGACTGAGACCTCTAGTACTGCTTCACCACTTATGAAGCTCCACCCCCACCCCCGTAGGTTGGGACAGGGGTCTTGAACCCAGGTCATTATAATGGCAATATATGAGCTCTAGAAGGTGTGCCATTGCTCAGCCTTTAATTTTTAGCTTCTTTATGAGCAAAAAAAATGTAAGAACTTTATGTCTTTTACGTACGGCTTCCTTTTATCTGCTTTAGAACTTTTTCTGTTATACTGAATCTATATATATATATATATATATATATATATATATTCTATTTAAGTGCAAATAAAAAACAACAGATAATTAAAATTACTCATACCCACACTACTTAGAGATACCAAGTAATATTATGATATATATGCACACACACACACACAGACACATATATAGCCAGTTTACTCTCTCATGTTTTCATTTGTTCTTGTAACTTTTTTTTAAACAGCAGTATATCATAATGCAATTTGCCAAGTTTAACTGGAATGTTATTTCTTGGTTCAGTTGTCACCATGGAGAGTGATAGAAATTAATCCCGACCTTCAAAATCAACAGAGTAGTCTTGAGTTTTTCCAGTGTCCCTGTCAGCTTCTTCCTGAGCACTAATGATGCCCTCAGTGTAAGGAGACAAAACATTTCGGAGAAGATCGTGGGGAAGCACCACGTGGAAGTACTCAGTTGGCTGGGACTAGCACTTGGTCAAGTCCTAAGTAAGAGTGGAACTCCTTGTTGTCCTGTGTCACTGAGTGTGAACCCGTAGCTGGCAGCTGTCCTCAGTCTCGCTCCAGCCTCTGAAACGCCATGATCCCCTCTCCTCTTGGGCTTCCCAAGTTGGCTACTGCTGTCAAGCTAGTCCGTTCACACAGGTCACTAGATGCAGTTTGGTGTCCTTGGGAACTCAGCAGATCCCCTCAAGCCGCAGCATTCTGACAGGTGCATCTTCCCAGGTGGTTGTTCCAGGCTCACTGAGTCCTGTTGGAGTCAGGTCCCGCACAAGCACCATTCTGCTCAGAAAGCCTCAGGTGCAGAGCGGGTGGGACTCGCACAGTGCTGTACTTTTATGAGAGGCTTGCTGAAAAGACCCCTGTCTCTCAGGAGTTAGACCTGCAATGGCCTCTCTGGTCAGCCTCTCCTGGGCCAACGACATTCTTTTTTTTTTTTTTTTTTTTGCCTCCAGGGTTATCACTGGGTCTCAGTTCCTGCACTATGAATCCACTGCTACTGGAGGTCATTTTTCCTATTTTAATTGCCCTCATCACTGTTAGTGTTGTTGTTGTTGCATAGGACAGAGAGAAATGGAGAGAGGAGGGGAAGACAGAGAGGGAGAGAAAGATAGACACCTGCAGAACTGCTTCATTGCCTGTGAAGCGACTCCCTTGCAGGTGGGGAGCTGGGGGCTCGAACCGGGATCCTTACTCCGGTCTTTGTGCTTCATGCCATGTGTGCCTAACCCACTGCGCTACTGCCCAGCCCCCCCCCCCTTTTCATTCTTTTTATTGCAAATAGAGAGGAGGAGGGAGGGAGGGAGGGAGGGAGAGGGAGCAGGGAGGGACACTAAGGTACCACTCCACCATCCATGAGGCTTCCCTCAGCACTCTGGTGCTCCCCACATGGTACCAGAGCTCAAAGCTGGAGCTCCGTGTGTGGGAAGCTGCCCGTTATGCAGGGTATTGCTAAGACCCTTTGATCTCCAGCTGGGAAACCTTGTCAGTAGAACTGCCAAAGCATAAAACAGGTTAACAGATTAAACAGAGGGTGCTTATAAACAGACCCCCCAGACATAAGAAACCTCTCTTTGGAAGGTAATGATTGGATTGGGGTCACGGAAAATAATTAGCTGACAACAGCAACTGGCCAGCATTGTGCTTGGACCGTAAGGGGCTGACCGCACCGCGATCTTAGACCCAGAGCGATCTGCACTGGGACAAAGCATGACGTCATCTGGTGCCCAGGCGGCTGTCCATCCCCTGCTCTGCCCTCTCCAGAACCTGGTCCTTTTGCTTTCTTTTCCCCAGATTCCTGCTCAGCCCTGCATCAGCTCAGGCTGATGGTGGTGCGGGGGACTGAACCTGGGACCTCAGAGCCTCGGGCATGAGAGTCTCTTGGCATAACCATTGTGCTCTCTCCCCCACCTAGCATCTGCTACTTGTTCTCAAGCTCACAGCTCACTGCACCCATCTAGGCGTTGTAGTGAGCATATTGGGCTCACTGAACCTGACCCGTGTGGAGATTTACATCCTCCCAGACAACCTCAACCCATATTTGATTGACTTGAAGGAGCCGGGTGTCACTCAGCCGAGGGCTGTGCGCTTGAGAAAGGGGTTGTTAGGCAAGGCTGCTGTTGGCAAATGTCCTAGAGGTTCTCACACAGCTGGTGCTGAAGCTCAGACAGTCAGAACACAGCACCAGGCACAGCAGCTGTCTTGTTTGCAGCCCCTCACTGACCAACAAGGGCTGTAACATCCAGGTCTCAACCTGCGGGCAAGACAAGAGAAAAGCAGACGCCAGGCGGCCGGCCGTCTGGTTGCTCAGTGTCTTGGGTTCAGCACAGAGCACAGGGCATGCCATGGCCAACACAGGACACTTGCCGAGCGTCTGCTGAGGAAGTGTCTTACTGTTTAACTCGTCAGCTTTGCTTCTACTGCTTTTTCCTTTTCCTTTAACTCTCACGTAGCCTGCGCATGAGCACAGATGTAGTTATTCCCCTGACTTTAACGACAAGGAACTGAGATTCAGTAAGACGCTGGTGAACGTACCCAGCCCAGACCAGGAAATGGAGCCAACAGCCCTTCCCCCAGAGCTTGCCCTGTCCCCGCTCCAGAGCCCTCCAAGCCAGGTGTCACTGCACTTCAGACCTAACTTCACGTAAAGTGGGGAGCTGTTTCTTGTTGATTGTGAAAGACCTCCTAGACACTCTCTCTTAGGCTTGGGCAGATCTTTTAAATGGATATTTCATTATCCTGTATCTCTATGATTCGGCCAGCTTTTCTGTGCCCTGTCTCCTTTCTGCTGCCAGACGGATGCGAGGCCTGAAGACACAGCTAACTGTTAATAGATGAAACAGGTGTCTTCCATAGTGGAGAAATACCTAGATGTGGGCTGTCTTCCAGGGTGATTATTTAAGCTTTGAACTTGGAATATTTTGACTCTGGTAACATTGCCCCACACAAGAAATACAAAGCATGGATAGTCACTATAAATAGTGTCCCTTGGTAATCTTTTTTTTTTTTTTTTTTCTTTTCCTGTATTTGGAGGATGAATGGTTCACAATCAACAGTAAAATACAGTAGTTTGTACATATATAATATTTCTCAGTTTTCCACCTAACAATTCAACCCCTTCCTCTGCCCTCTAGGTCCTCCTCTGCCATCATGTTCCAGGACCTGAACAATTCCCTCCACCCTCCACCAGTCTTTTACTCTGGTGCAATACACCAAGCCCAATTCAAGTTCTCCTTTATGTTTTTTTTTTTTTTTCAACTCCTTTTTTTTTTAAATTAGTGATTTAATAATGATTGATAGGATTGTGGGATAAAAAGGTTACAGGTCCACGCAGTTCCTACCACCAGAGCTCCGTGTCCCATCCCCTCCATTGGAAACTTCCCTGTTCTTTATCCCTCTGGGAGGATGGACCCAAATTCTTTATGGGGAGCAGAAGGTGGGAGTTCTGGCTTCTATAATTGCTTCTCCACTGGACATGGATGTTGGCAGGTGGATCCACAACCCCAGCCAGTGTCTGTCTGTCCCTAGTGGAGCAGGGGTCTGGGAAGGGGAGGCTCCAGGTGAGGTCCCCTGCCTAATCCCTGGGTAATATTTTAAAAATAATGATCTGACAATGCTTACTATACATTTCCATTTAGCAGTGGCTTGCTTTATAAAATGACTTATTTTCCTTCTAGGCCTAGACTTAAGTGTAACCATCTCATCATGAGAATGTTGGTACTCTTAAATGTATTTTAATTTCTTTGTGGAAGTGAATTGAATTATACTCCCAAGCAGGCAAACCTATACACGTACTTAGATTGGTTCTTAGTTTCTCCCTATAATTCACTTAGATTTATTTGTGCTTATCCCATTTCAGTTAAGTTTTACACAGAATTTTTCTGGTCACTTTCAATAGTTGAGAACTGGAGTTCACAGGGATGAGCGCTTGGAAGTGCTAGGACATGAAGATTGATCTTTTCCTGTGGTTCGTTGGGATTTCAAGGTCTCTTTTCTGTTGACTCTTGTTCCCCACAGAGAAAACGCAGATAACCAGTTGTTACCGAGAGTCAACTGTCCTAAAAATAAGACAGAGTTGGCCAGTGCAGACTCATTACCATAGTTGGTGTGGAGGACCTTACGCCCCACTTGTTGAAAGTCTAATTTGAACCACAGCTTCCGTTCCAGTCTAGGTTTTTATTGGGAGGTAACTCGAATGCCGAGTGTAGCTATTCTCAGTTGCATATCCAAAGGGAAGAAATAAAATGTCAGCAGAGGATGTGTTCTGGAGAGGAGTTAGACAGTACGGGTGCCATCCTGCCCTCAACGAGGGGGGGAGAACTGCTGACTGTGCCCCCGTCTTCTGTCGGTGGCGTTGCGTGTGGGCGCGGCTGACGGACCTACCAGGTGCTGTGTGCTTGGTGCTCCAGCCCCCGTTCTGTTCCGTTCTCGTCTCCTGGCTTGTAGAGCCTGCATGTTGGACAGCCCGTGCATGTGCCTGGGGCCAGTGTTGTTGCTCCCAGCTTGAGTTGTGCTGTCCGTCCTCTTACCCCCGGCGGTCAGGTCAGGCCTCTGCAACCCGTGTGTTGCGCCACGCCCTTTCTCCTCTCCGCCCATTCTCAGCTCTGGCTTGAAAATGTGTATATCCTCTGCTTACTGTTTTTTTGGTTTCTTTTTTCTTTTCTTTTCTTTTTCTTTTTTTCCAATCCATGTTGTTTTCTTGCCAATAAACTGTTTCCGTGTGGTCGCGACTGTCCTTGTTTGTGTCACTGAGACTTAGGCCTGGGGAACTGAAATTTCCCATCTTGACCCAGAAGGCTCCTTGAGGAGGGATTATTGTTGTTGTTGTTGTTGTTGTTGTCAGTGTTATTTTTTGAGCCAATACAGCGAACTCATTGTGATGGAGTGTGTGGCTTTTTGGTGGACAGAAATAACCAAGAGAGTTGAAAAAGATTCTGTGAATTTTTTTCTATGTTTATGTTTTTGCAGAAAGTCTTCTTGGCATGTCATGCTATTGTTTTAGGTTCTAGTAAACCACACCGGTCACTGTTACAGTCGAATGTGTGCGGTAAGAAAACAGCCTTTATGACGGATGCAGGATGAATGGACGGGGCTCTTGAGCTGCCCAGGCTCTCCCCACCTTACAGAATACGCACAGACGCGGTGACGTCGCTGGTGTGGTTCGGGGTGAGCCCGGCCTAGGACGGACAGGCTGTGGAGTCTGGGGGGAAGGGGGAGTTTGCGGAGCCACTCTGGATAGTACCTGGGCTTGTTCCTGTTGTCATCTGCCTTGTGTCGGTTCCAGGGAAGCCGCCCGGGAGTGTCGCAGGAAGAAGAAGGAATATGTCAAATGTCTTGAGAACCGTGTAGCTGTCCTTGAAAACCAAAACAAGACCCTCATTGAGGAACTCAAGGCCCTCAAAGACCTTTATTGCCATAAAGCAGAGTGACTGTGACCTGGGCGTGGATCTGGTTTACTGTGAACTCTTACCGAGGCGGGAGACGCAGCAGATCTCCTCAGTGGCCGTGTGGGCCTGTAGAAAGGACACCTGTGACCTTTAAGAATCCGGTTCGACTTAGTGTTTTGCAAATGGGAGAGTTGTTCCGAGCTGTGCAGTGCAACCACGATCACACGTGCCATGCTCACTTCACCCTGTTTGTCACTAGCTCTGCCAAAAAGAAAAAAAAAGAAAAAAAAAATGTTGTGTTTGCCTGCTTGTCCCTTTTTTTCAGGGAAGCTGCTAAGGAATGCCGACGTCGGAAGAAAGAGTATGTCAAATGTCTGGAGAGCCGGGTGGCCGTGCTGGAAGTTCAGAACAAGAAGCTCATAGAGGAACTCGAAACCTTGAAAGACATTTGCTCTTCTAAAACAGATTAGTAGAGATATTTAACTATGAACTGATTATAACATGTACAGTTGCTTTTGAAGGCAATACAATATATAGCCGACAAGAATTATGGCTTTTTCTTTCCCCCTCTCTCTTCCCCTTTGTATCACTCATCACATCCTCTAATCTCTAACATTCCTGAAGTACTTCAGTGTACGCAGTCGTTCTTAGCTGTGACTTCAGTTTTTTAAGAAGCGAACTGTAAAAAAGAAAAAAAGAAAGAAAAAAGAAAAAAACAAATGTCTGTAACAAATTCTTAACAATGCAATATTTGTAAGTCTAGGTGTTTTCATGCCACATCTCTGCAGTGCCCTATGAATAGTGTCCTATGAGAGACAAAATGTTTGCAGGTCTTTAAAAATCATTTTAGGAAAGTATGATCAAAGATCATGCATCCAGCAGTACAATAAAAGTAAGCCACAGGGAGGGGAAAATTATATATATGTATATATATACACCTCAGGAAAGAATCGAAAGAATCTAATAACATGCCTATATGAAAATAAGAGTCTTGAAATGAATTCATGGCATTTCAGATTTTATGTCCATTCCTTTGTAAAGAAAACATTGTATTGTTCTCCTTGGATGCCATAGTTGAAGAGAGTTTTTAATAGAACCATGTTGGTCACACATTGTAGTGTTTGGTACTCATTTCACTGTCTCAGCCTGGAGCGGAGTTTCTCTCCTGTCGTGAACTGTGGAAGATCTCGTAGAAGTGCCCGGAGTTGCTTGGGCTTCGCCTCTGGAGCCGTGTCAGCATTCCAGTCAGTCAGATCTGTATTTCTCCGGCCGTCAAGGTCACTTGCTGTGGGCCGCCGTGCTGAGCTCTGAGGCAGGGGAGCAGTGCGCAGAGCTCTCCCCTGAGGCAGAGCCGACCCCTGCAGAGAGCCTCTCCAGACCCCCTGCTCACAGCCCTCCCATTCTGAGTGTGAGCTAGCAGCCAAAGGAGCTGGAAAAAGCAAAATCAAAACAAGCCGAGGTGTTTGCTGCGTGAGAGCGACTATTTTTTTTTTTTAATTTAAGAAAGGAGACATTAACAAAACCATAGGATAGGAGGGGTACAACTCCACACAATTCCTACCACCAGATCTCCATATCCCATCCCCTCCCCTGATAGCTTTCCCATTCTCTAGCCCTCTGGGAGCTTGGACTCAGGGTCATTGTGGGTTGCAGAAGGTGGAAGGTCTGGCTTCTGTAATTGCTTCCCTGCTGAACATGGGTGTTGACAGGTGGATCCACACTCCCAGCCTGTCTCTCTCTTTCCTCTGGGGAAGCGGAGCTCCAGGGCACACTGGTGGGGTCTTCAGTCCAGGGAAGTCTGGCCAGCATCCTGATGGCATCTGGAACCTGGTGGCTGAAAAGAGAGTCAACATACGAAGCCAAACAAATTGTTGAGCAATCATGGACCCAAAGGTTGGAATAGTGGAGAGGAAGTGTTGGGGGGGTACTCACTGCAAACTCTAGTGTACTTCTGCTTTCAGGTATATATTTTACTATTTTGATGCAGGTGACACTATATCAAGGTGGCAAGGCTGCTCTTGGTACACATGCTTCATTCATAAAATAACCCGTGTGATTTGAAGTATCTGTTCTGTTGATTGATTGATTGATTATTTTTTTGCCTCCAGGGTTATTGCTGAGGCTCGGTGCCTACACCACAAATCCATTGCTCCTGGAGGCCATTTTTTTTCCCTTTTGTTGCCCTCATTGTTTATCGTTGTTGTGGTTATTGTTGTTGTTGATGTCATTGTTGTTGGATAGGACAGAGAGAAATGGAGAGAGGAGGGGAAGACAGAGAGGGGGAGAGAAAGACAGACACCTGCAGACCTGCTTCACCGCCTGTGAAGCGAGTCCCCTGCAGGTGGGGAGCCAGGGGCTCGAATTGGGATCCTTACGCCGGTCCTTGCGCTTCGCGCCACCTGTGCTTAACCCCCTGCGCTAACTGCCCGACTTCCCTCCCCTTCTTTGTGCCCAGCCCTCTGGGAATAAACTCAGAGCCTCCTAATGACAGATAACTGCTGAACAGCCTCGCAGACTCCAAGTTTCTGATTTCCTCTTTATTCCCTTGAGAGCCCGGGAGAGAGACACACCGAGGAGAGAGACATCTCAGCACTGCTCCACCATCCATGCGACTCCCCCAGTGCCATCAGCAGTGTTTCCACACGGGGCTGGGCCTTGAACCCAGGGCCTCGCGCACAGCCAGGCGTATGTTCTGTCGCCAGATGAGAGGGCTCCCGGCTGCCCCGATTTACACAGCTGCCTCAGCTCTGTGAAGGGGTCCAGAAGGACGGGGCCGGCCTCCTCTGTGGGCTCTCTTGAGACGTGCCTCATCCTTCAGAGGCAGAGCCGGGGCTTCTCTCATCTCAACCTTGTCTCTTCTGTAGGGAAGTGAGATGGGGAGGTAGTGCACCTGGCCAAGCACCCCTGTGACAGAGCACAAGGACCCAAGTTCCAGCCCCCGGTCCCCACCTGAAGGAGGGAAGCTTTGCCAGAGGTGAAGCAGGGTTGCAGGTGTCTCTCTGTCTCTCTCTGCCTTCCCTCTGGATTTCTGTCTGTCTCTATCCAATAAAAAAATTAAGATGATTGGGGGCTGGGCGGTAGTGCAGCAGGTTAAGCGCTCATGGTACAAAGCACAAGGACTGGCTTAAGGATCCCGGTTCGAGTCCCCAGCTCCCCACCTGTAGAGGAGCCGCTTCACAGGCGGTGAAGCAGGTCTGCAGGTATCTGTCTTTCTCTCCCCCTCTCTGTCTTCCTCTCCTCTCTCCATTTCTCTCTATCCTATCCAACGACAACAGCTATGACAACAATAACAATAGCAACTACCACAAGCGCAACAACAAGGGCAACAAAATGGGGAAAAATGGCCTCCAGGAGCAGTGGATTCATAGTGCAGGCACCGAGCCCCAGCAATGAACCTGGAGGCAAAATAAAAAATAAAATAAATTTTTTTAAAAAATGAGAGAGAGAGAGAGAAGAAGACAAGAATGAAACGAGGCTGGGACAGCCCCAAGTATCAGGTGGAGGAGGACGGAGCTCTGTGCTCCGCCGGGGCTGCGTGTGGAGGGTGTGCAGAGAGTCAGGGGCCAGGGGGAGGCTTGGCTGCGCAGAGAGGCTGGCGCTGGGGCTCTGAGCACGGAGGAGCTGTGGGCAGCTGGCAGGCAGGCAGGCATTGCCCTGGGTGCAGAGCCAGGGGAGGAGGGGCTCAGACGAGGAGGCAGAGGCCGCCTCTGCTCCAAGGAGCGGGGTTTGGAGTCGGGTTTGCTTAGCACACATCTAAGTTCCTTTAGCTGTTAGGTTTCACCTGCCAGAGTCTCACACCTATGCGGTTCCACTGCACCCAGGCCTTTTCTCTTTTCCTTTATTTATTTATTCACTCTTTTCCCCTTTTCTTTTCAAAATTAAAAAAACGATTTTATTATTCATTTTTTTCCTTGGTTTTTTTTTATTGTTGTAGTAGTAGTAGTTGTTGTTATTGATGTCGTTGTTGGATAGGACAGAGAAATGGAGAGAGGAGGGGAAGACAGAGGGGGAGAGAAAGACAGACACCTGCAGACCTGCTTCACCGCCTGTGAAGCGACTCCCCTGCAGGTGGGGAGCCGGGGGCTCGAACCAGGATCCTTACTCAGTCCTTGTGCTTTGCGCCACCTGCACTTAACCCACTGCGCTAGCGCCCGACTCCCAACAAACGATTTTATTGCTACCCAGGTTATTGGGGCTCAGGGCTTGCTCTATGAGTCCACTGTTCCCACTGGCCATTTTTCCTTTTTTAAAATTTATTATTTGATAGGATACAGAGAAATTGGGGGGGGAGACAGAGAGGGAGAGAGAGACAGACACCAGCAGACCTGCTTTAACGTATCTCCTGAAGGCAGAGGGCAGAGACTTGAACCCAGGTCCTCATGCATGTGTGTTCAACCACCTGGCCCCTAACTTTGTACGACGGTATATACTTTATTTATTTAAAATTTTTTTATTAAGAGATAAGAAAAGACCTCATCGTTGAGAGTCCAAAGTTTTTCTTTATTTTTACTTTATGTTTTACTTGAGGGAGAGGGAGAGAGACCAAAGCCCTGCTCAGCTTTGACTCAACCCGCTGTGCTACCACCTGACTTCCAAAACAGCCTTCTTGTTAACCCACTAGGCGTCACTGGCAACCCCTTCTTAGACATTAACATGCAGGCACACCTCTCACTCTCCCCCTCCCAGATGCTGGGTGCTGGGGATTGAACCTGGGACTTCAGAGCCTCAGGCAGGAGAGTCTTTTATTGCAGAACCATGATGCTCTCTCCCCCACCCAGATGGCTTTTTTTTTTTTTTTTTTGCCTTTCTAATTTCAGAGAGAAACAGGGAGAGAGATATATAGGAGAGACCCCACAGTAGTGCCCTGCAGAGTGCTTCCACATGCTGCTTGTGAGTCCTCTCATGGGATAGAGCACTCTGTCCTGAGGGAGCAATCTCTCTGCCCTTAATTCAAGAGAGTGAGAGGTGTGCCTGCATGTTAATAATGTCTTAAGAAGGGGTTGCCAGTGACTCCTAGTGGATTAACAAGAAGGCTGTTTTGGAAGTCAGGTGGTAGCGCAGCGGGTTAAGTGCAAAGTGCAAGGACCGGCATAAGGATCCCAGTTCAAGTCCCCAGCTCTTCCCTTCCATTTGACGGTTGCTAGCCAAGGAGAGTCTACAAGCACTCCCAACTGCTTCGCAAGTACAGTGGTCTTTATGTTACCATGATGTTTCTATGTTTCCATGAACCTTTGTTCCAGGGTGGGGTAGATAGCATAATGGTTATGCAAAAAGACGGTCTAGTCTGAGGCTCCAAGTTCCCAGGTTCAGTACCCATAGCCAGAGCTGGGCAATGTTCTGGTAAAATGAATGAATGAATATAAACTGGGCCCTTGCATCCAGTTTCAGGGAAAGACTAGCCAGCTGAGAAAGCATTTGCCCTTTGTGGTCTGAATAGATGGAAACTCTAGGAGGAAACCCCGTCACTCACTGCAGGAAACCCAGCTGGTCTTGAAACAACAGAAGCAGGGCTGGAAGACTGCCAGATGCGTCATGGCTGACTGAGGACCTGATGGGAGACAGGTGGCAGATGGTGCAGCCGCCTCTGTAGTCGTACAAGTGACACCCCACAAAGCTCTTTATAAATGGGCCTTGATTTTACCTTTTTTTTTTTTTTTTTTTTTTAGTGCCTGGTGCCTTGTGAGATCTGAGAAGCCCTGACTTGATTTGGGAATAGATTCTTAAATGCTGTTTGAAACACAGGCACTGATGCTTTTAGGAACCAAGTAGCTTCGAGCTGGAAGCAGAAATGGGCTGGTCAGATAGACGGGGTTGGCTGGCTGTGCCCTGTCTAGCCTCCACGGCGCTCCTCATAGCTAGAATCTTGATGCGGTAGGTGTGGCTGTCCCTGTGTCTGCCTGGACCCACGTCTGCTTCTATAGCGTGTTATGCGCTGAGAACACTGAGCTGTGGGAGTCAAGGCTTAGCCAGCTCTCTCTCCCCTGCGTCAGGAGCACCCTTGCATGGCTCCGCCATCCAACCCCTCTGGAGTACACAGGACCCTTTGATGGCCCAGGCCTCCCCACGTGACGTCAGGGCTATTCCTGGACCTGCTTATTTTCTCTGAAACATTCCTCTTCTGTAAAGACTTCCAAATGGGCAGGTGGTAGTATTTTCTGCCATGGACTCTCCATGTGTGTGCCAACACTTCTCCAACTTGCTTTGGGGAGTTTATTAATAGTGACTCTGGGGGGAGTCTTTGGAGGTATGTTGGGGGGGGGGCTGGCAGTCATCTGGTGAGCCCAGAAATCCCTCAACTCTAGACTTGGCCCCATGCAAGAACATGCAGATATGGGGTTCCTTATGCATGGGATGAAGTGGCTGGGCTGGGAGGGCCTCAGACTTGCGTGTCTAGTTTCTCACTTGGTCCCCAGAACCACATTTACCAAACTTGTACTCTGGCTCCCCCCACCAGGGTTATTACTGGGGCTCGGTGGAGGCCATTTTTCCCACTTTGTTGCTGTGGTTATAGCTGTTGTTGGATAGGACAGAAAGAAATGGAGAGAGGAGGAAGGAGAAGACAGAGGGGGGGAGAGAAAGATGGACACCTGCAGACCTGCTTCACTGTTTATGAATTGACCCCCCTGCAGGTGGCTCAAACCAGGATCCTTACGCTGGTCCTTGAGCTTCACAGCATGTGCACTTAACCCGGTGTGCTACCTCTCTCTCTCTCTCTCTCTCTCCCCCTCTCTCTCTCTCATTGCATCCAGGGTTATTGCTGGGGCCCAGAGCCAGCACTAGGAATCCACTGCTCCCAGCAAACATTTTTCCTTATCCCCCCCCCCCTAATTTTTACTAGATAGGACAGAGAGAAATTGGGAGAGGATGGGGAGATAGAGAGGGAAAGAGAGAGACACCTGCAGTCCTGCTTCACTGCTCATGAAGCAGACGCTCTGTAGGTGGGTAGTAGGGGCTCAAACCTGTGTCCTTACACTTAACCAGGCACGTCACTGTTCTATCTTCTCTCTCTTGCTCTCTATCTCCCCCTCTCTCATATGACATGCTCTCATATGTAGTAAGAGATAAATCTTAAAACAAAAATAGAGTGAGTCATTTGATCTAAGAACCTTATAAATTACTTCCAGCCCATATGGTTTTCAGATTGTAAGTGATGCCAACACAGACCAGACGGGACCTGGGAGACAGCAGAGCGGGTCTGCAGAAGACTCTCCTGCCTGAGGCTCCAAGGTCCTTGGCTGGACTCATGGCGTCATCATAAGCCAGAGCTGAGCAGCGCTTTCGTGAAATGATCATCTACATAAGATCAAAATAAGTGAGTTTAAAAAGCAGTTATGAACGAGAATCTTAGAGCTGTATTCCATACCCATGCTAACTTCTGTAAGAACAAACACACGTGCACGTATGGCACTTTGGTCAGCCAGCAACTCTGCCATCCTTGACCTCACCTAAACAGCTGGGGTTACAAATTTAAGATATTTTTGATGCACTAAGAATTGCAACAGATTTGGGGTTTTCTTTTTTTTGGGGGGTGGGGAATATATCATTAGTGATTTACAATTGATTTACAAAATTATGAGAGACGGGTATCATTCCACACTGTTCCCATCACCAGAGTTTGTGTCCCCATCCCCTCCACTGGAACCTGCTATGTTTCTCCCAAGGTCACAGATATGGGTCGACTTATTTCTGTGACTATGTTTCTCTTCTTCTAGCGTTTGCCCTTCTTCCGTAGCCAGTCAACAGTGTCTGCTTGTTGCTGGCTTTGAAAGTGACTGGGATCCATGTGGATTCAGTCGGCTAGGAAGGATCGTCAGTTTCCCCAATGAATGGGTACTCACGGGATGCACCACAGGAAGGTCGATCCAATGCATGTTTCTCTGTATTTTCCCTTTTCTTCCTATGGTCCTGCCTTCCATATGTAGCTCTGCATTGTGTGTGTGGCTCCAGTGATTTTCTCATTGAAAAATGTGAATTGAGGGGGCCGGGTGGTGGCGCACCTGGTTGAGCACACATAGTACTAAGCACAAGGACCCACGTAAGGATCTTGGGTTCGAGCCCCCAGTTCCCCACCTGCAGGGGAGTCGCTTCACAAGCCGTGAAGCAGGTCTGCAGGTGTCTATCTTTCTCTTTCCTTCTCTGTCGCCTCTCCTCTTTCAATTTCTCTCTGTTCTATCCAATCAAATGGAAAAAGATGGCCTCTAGGAGCAGAGGATTCGTAGTGCCAGCTCTGAGCCCCAGCAATACCCTGGAGGCAATAAAAAAAAAAGTGTAAGTTGGTATAACCCAGCTAGGTTTTGCTGGAGTTTAGCCCTGGGCGGGGGGGAGCCCAAGCCTCCTTTATCAAGGACACGCTTGAGTCGCAAGTGAGGAGCATGACTCATGTCACTGAAGTGCGGCGAACTGCTGGTCCAGAAATACTTGGAGGATCTCAGCACTTGGGGGAAGGGAGGGGGTGATGGCAGGCCTGTGCTTCGTGATGGGCAGGTGGTCTGGACAATGACAGAGGCTGGGCGCTGTCCAGATTTCTTTGGGGCTCGACTCCCTTCCACAGCTGGCCTGGGCTTCACCCACCCGAACATTTTAGGACTTGCTTTGTAGCTTTTCATCACAAGAAGTTTTCTTCTTTTTATGGATTGGATAGAGACAGAGAAATTGGAGAGGGGCAGATAGAGAGAGAAAGAGACAGGCATCTACAGCTCTGCCTCACCCCTTGGGAAGCTTTCCCCCTGCAGGTGGGGACTAAGGGCTTGAACCCCGATCCTCGAGCACTATAATGCGTGCACTTAACCAGGTGCGCCACAGCCTGGCCCCTCCAGGGCATTTTCACCCAAAGTCATTCCCTAAATACTTCTTGCAGAGCACTGAGCATCTTAGGCATCACTGTCTTGGACTTGAGTCAGACAGCAGTTTTATGTGTGTGTTTAAAGAGCCACAGAAACCAAGCAAACGGGGGTCGGGCGGTGGCACAGTGGGTTAAGCGCATGTGGCGCAAAGCGCAGGGACCGGCGTAAGGATCCCGGTTCGAGCCCCCGGCTCCCCACCTGCAGGGGAGTCGCTTCACAGGCGGTGAAGCAGGTCTGCAGGTGTCTATCTTTCTCTCCCCTTCTCTGTCTTCTCCTCCTCTCTCCATTTCTCTCTGTCCTATCCAACAACGAATTGCGTCAACAAGGGCAATAATAATAAGCACAACGAAGCTACAACAAGGGCAACAAAAGGGGGAAAAAATGGCCTCCAGGAGCGGTGGATTCATGGTGCAGGCACCGAGCCCAGCAATAACCCTGGAGGAGGAAAAAAAAAAAAAAAAAAAACCAAGCAAAGACCAACGCTCCAGAGAAGGCAGGGGACGGGATGGATAACGGATGCTGGTTTCATCGAGGACTCGTGCCCAAGGTCCCATCCTGGGCCTTTCTAGCTCCTTCCTAAACAACTGCTGTCACGTATCCAGGTCACCAAGCATCCAGGAGTCTCGTTGTGGGTGACACAACAGGGAATCTCCTGGATGACACTGTGGAGAAGCACTGACACATTTCTGAGAAGAGTTAATACGACATTTCCTCAAAACCACCCTCCCTCCCCCCTTTTAATTCATTTCTGTGAACACCATTTCCAGATGGGCTATCCTCAAGACATTAACCCAGGTCTCTGAGATTCAAGAGCAAAAAGTTCTGGGAACCAGAGTTGGCCCCGTGATGGGGAGAGGGTGCCCACTTGGCCTTGGGTGACCGAGATCAGACTATGACACCTGGTGACTTTATTTGGGCAAAAGATTATTTCAAGTACAGTTTTTTCAAACACACTCAGAATGTGACTTTAAAAGTTACCCAGGAGTCAGGAGGTAGCGCAGCGGTTTAAGCGCACGTTTCACGAAGAGCAAGGACCGGTTAACGATCCTGGTTCGAGCCCCCGGCTCCCCACCTGCAGGGGAGTCGCTTTACAGGCAGTGAAGCAGGTCTGCAGGTGTCTGTCTCTGTCTTCCCCTCTTCTCTCCATTTCTCTCTGTCCTATCCAACAACAATGACATCAATAACAATAATAATTACAACAAAAAAAATAAGGGCAACCAAAGAGAAAAATAAAAATTAAAAAAAAAAGTTTCCTGGCTCATGAATTTCCTTTATATTCTTCTTCAAAATTAAAAAATCGTATTACCAAAGGAGATACAAAGAACCAGGGCTTCCCTCTGGCACATGTGATGCTGGGGATTGAACTCAGAACTTCAAGCTAGATAAACTGCACTGACTCCCGGGACACAGGAAATGCATAAAAAATCACTCCCAGGGGCCGAGTGGTGGCGCACTTGGTTAAGCACACACGTCACCGTGAGCAAGGATCCTGGTTCAAGCCCCCGGTCCCCACCTGCAGGGGAAAAGCTTTGCGAGTGATGAAGCAAGGCAGGTGTCTCTCTGTTTCTCTCCCTCTCAATCTCCCTCTCTCCCCTCTCGATTTCTGTCTCTGTCCGACAAATAAAGATAATTTAATAAAAAATTAAAGTCACCCTGATTCTGTTTACATATTTGTCACTCAAGGATGAGCTTATCTAAAGCAAAGGAATGTTTGGCTTGGGAGATGGCACAGTGGTTAAGGAGTTACTTACAAGCAGGTAAGTTCGATCCCTGGCATTGCCTGTGTCTGAGTGACGCTCTGCTACTTTCTCTCTTATCACCAACAAATAAATAGATTTTTTTAAAAAAAATAATAACTTACACCCCATGTAAGCTGCTAGGGATAATCAGGACAAACACTGACTTTGCTTGTCTACCCACACCACTTCTGTTGACCTCATCCTGAGGCTGGGTTTCTATCAAAATAAAACATTAACAATGCAACAGTAACCCTTGCTCCCTTGCCCACACGATCTCAAAATCTGTAGCAGATTGTTAAGAAAACAGGAGAAGCAGAAGCTGTCCTGAGATTTCTGGAAACCTTGTGCCTTATCTTAATTGTTGTAAACTCTGGTGACAATTTGGACCAACAGGAGAATCTAAGACAGTACATGGTGCCTGGGGCTTCCTGATCAGGAGTGGAATTGCACCGGGTTAAGTGCACACAATACAAAACACAACGGGCCACACAAGGATCCAGGTTCGAGCCCCCCAGCTCTCCACTTGCAGGGAGGACACTTCACAAGCGGTGAAGAAGGTCTGCAGGTGTTTCTCTTTCTCCCTCTCTATCTCCCCATCTCAATTTCTCTCTGTAGCATCCAATAAAATGAAAAAAAAAAAAAAAAAGGCCTCCAGGAGCAGTGGATTTGAAGTGCAGGCACCAAGCTCCAGTGATTACCCTGGAGGCAAAAAAGAAAAAATAAGAGCGATAGTGTGGTCAGTCTCTCCTCCTCCTCTCTATGTCGCATTCAATGCTGGAAACGTGTGTGAGTAGCAGTGACAAAGTGAGGGCTTGGTGGGACTCCTCTGGGCATCAATCTAAATGTCGAGCTTTTTAAAAAATATTTTCCCTTTTTTTGCTGCCCTTGTAGTTATTGTTGTTATTGATTTCGTCGTCGTCGGCTAGGACGGAGAGAAATGGAGAGAGGAGGTGAAGACACAGAGGGGGAGAGAAAGACAGACACCTGCAGACTTGCTGCACCACCTGTGAAGCGACTCCCCTGCAGGTGGGGAGCCGGGGGCTCGAACCGGGATCCTTACGCAGGTCCTTGAGCCTTGCGCCACCTGTGCTTAACCTGCGGCGCTATCACCTGACTCTCAAATGTTGAGCTTTTAAGGACAGCCTTCAAACTCACCAGGCAGAACTGAGACGAGCTGCCCTCCCTCCCAGCTGCCACATCTTCTGTGTTTTATCTGTGACTCAAAGAAGACTCGTCCCGGCCCTGGTACAAACTGACCGGCACGGCAGTTATCGGCTCTGAGCTTCACCACAGTGGCATCGCGGCCTAGCTGACTGCGTGTGGGCACTCTGCCATGTGCTTCCGGCGTCCTCTGCAGAGGGCATGCAAGGGGCCCACGGGTGTTCACGTACCTGGAGCCCCTCCATGTGAAAGGTGTCCTGAGCAGAGGGCGGCATCTGTCTCAGGCTGCTTTGTGCAAAGTAAAATTCAAAAAAGGAAAGTGTGTGTGTGCATGTGCTTGTGTGTGTGCGTGTGTGTGTGTGTGTATGTGTGTGCACATGCATGTGTGTGTGTGTGTGTGTGTGCACGCACCAGCACCCTTAATTTGCATGCAACTTCTTCGACTCAAAAGGTTCCCCTTCACCCCACCCCTGGGCTCAAAGCCTGAGTCACGCAGGTCGAGAAGCCCCCTTTGATGCAAATCTCAAAGAGCAGAAGAAACAGCGTGTGGGCCTGCCCTGGGCCCTGGACGAGTGCTGGTGTGCCCGAGGCGCCCGGCGGGTCACTTCAGATAACGGAGCAGGTTTAGATCTGGCTCATGCCGGGGAGGGAAATGGCCACCTCAAAACCCAGCTGCAGGCGGGCACCTGGGGGACTAGGGCTTGAGTGTGACCAGCAAGACTCAGCAAAGCAGCGGGAGAGATGGCGCAACCTGTAGAGGGGATGCTTTGCACGGGCCGCCCGAGTAGATATCTAGTGCCATACGTAGCTGAGTGGTGCTCTGACCCCCCCTCCTTGCTCCATCTCTCTGTCTCTGTTCATTTCCTCTCTTCCTCCTTTTCTTTTTCTCATAAAATGCACCTTTTACGACTGTCAGAAGCACACAGAGCGGACTCTCATCTTGACCTTGACATAATGTTTCCCCCAGGCACACAAAGACTAGATCTGGAATACTGATCAATTTAACATCTAAATTAAGAACCTCAGGGACTGGAAGTTAGCTCATCTGGTAGAGAAATGAGACCCTGGACAGCATGGGGGTTGGGGGACTCCATGAATGGCGGAGTTTTGCAATGGTCTTGCTCCTTTCTCTGACCCTCCCATCCTCTTAAAAGAGAGAGAAAAGAAAAAGAACATTGGGCTAAGGAAACCGCTCCTGTGTGGTGTATACCAAGGGCCCTGGGTCCATTCCCTGGTGCAGCATAAACGACTAAGTCGAAGTCTAAAGCAGATGGGTTCATTCTGTCACGTATGCAACTAAGATTAAGATCCACAACATAGAGAAAACACACACACACACACACACACACACACACACACACACACACACACACACCTGAGCCAGAGGAAAACTAGCAGCAGACAGAAGCACGATGTAGAGGAAGAAACACGTCACATACCAAAAGCTGTTTACTTTTGTTAGTCATGCGAGAACTGCACCCCTGAGGGAGTCAGGCAGTAGCGCAGCGGGTTAAGCGCACGTGGCGCCAAGCACAAGGACCGGCATAAGGATCCCGGTTCGAGCCCCCGGCTCCCCACCTGCAGGGGAGTCGCTTCACAGGCGGTGAAGCAGGTCTGCAGGTGTCTGTCTTTCTCTCCCCCTCTCTGTCTTCCCCTCTTCTCTCCATTTCTCTCTGTCCTATCTGACAACAGCATCATCAATGGCAACGACAACAACAAGGGCCACAAAATGGGAAAAAAAAGGCCTCCAGGAGCAGTAGATTCGTGGTGCAGGCACCAAGCCCCAGCGATGAACCTGGAGGAAAAAAAAAATTATCACATCCTGAGATCATGCAGGAACACTTAAAATTTTATTTTATTTATTTTAATTTTTTGTGTTATCTTTATTTATTGGATAGAGACAGCCAGAAATCGAAAGCCCCTGAAATTTAAATTGTATTGGGTACCTTCCCTGTATTTTTCTTTGCAAGCCTGAAAACTTTAGTAATTTTTCAGGGACTGGGCGGTGGCATACCTGGTGGAGCGCACATGTTACAATGCTCAAGGACCTGGGTTCGAGCCCCCAGTCCTCACCTGCAGGGGGAAAGCTTTGTGAGTGGTGAGGCAGGGCTACAGGTGTCTCTCCCTCATAATTTCTGGCTGTCTCGACCCTAAACAAATATAAAAAAAAAATTTAGACTTTCTTAATTTTTCAAAATCTTACTGTAATATTTGTTTTAAAATAGTCCATTGACTGGTTTCAGTTAAGCAATTATAACAAAGGAAAAAATAAAATGAAACAAACATAACAGAAAACCTTCCCGACCAAAATTCTTCTTTTATTTGAAGAGAACAAGAAATGTGTAAAGCAACCTAAGATCTGCGATCTGATCGCTAGAGGGCGCCAAACCGGTAACCAGAAGCCGACAGGCTGATGGCGAGTCGGCTAGCTGCTTCCCTGAAAGGTATAATTTTTATTTTGTAACATAAACACATTGAATTCCATATATGTATATGTATGTGTATGTGTATGTGTATGTGTATATGTATATTTATTTATTTATTTGTTTAAAGAACCTTGATTATAGATGTCTTTTAACAACAGGACGCTTTGCTTTCAACCCGCTTTCCCAAGGGGGTAGACATGGAAGAGGTGAGGTTTTCCTAGTTCCCTGTCCCTGTCAAGGGGACCCCGTTTACACCCTGACGGGTCAACCAGCATTAAGTATATTTCCTAACGAAGTCTGTGTCTTGAAAGGGAACTAGGAATTTAGAAAGGTCCTTTTGCATTGGAAGCCTGAGTTGCAAGTCTGTGAGCTGAATAGTTTTTAAAAATCAAAGGCTGGATGGTGGAGATTATCTTTTCTTTGTCTTCCTACCACAAGAGTCCCCATCTTGCCTGAGGCGATTCGATGCTGAGTTCAGAATTGAGGAGGTCATAGAGCTGTAGGGAAGCACAGAACACACACATATCTGTGTATATATATATATATACAGATACATATATATTTCACAGAATATATTTAATTAATAGTTAGCCAACATCCCAATTGACTGAAACTTAAGATTAAAAAAAAATACATTTAATTTGGAGGCCGGATGGTAGTTCAGCGGGTTATGTGCCCATGGCATGAAGCGCAAGGACCGGCACAAGGATCCCGTTTCGAGCCCCCGGTTCCCCACCTGCAGGGGGGTCGCTTCACAGGTGGTAAAGCAGGTCTGTAGGTGTCTGTCTTTCCCCCTCTCTTCCTTCCCCTCCTCTCTCCATTTCTCTCTGTCCTATCCAACAACAACAACATTAATAACAATAATAACAACAACAAGGGCAACACAATGGGAAAAATGGCCTCCAGGAGCAGTGGATTTATAGTGCAGGCACTGAGCCCCAGCAATAACCCTGGAGGCAAAAGAAAAAAAATACATTTTTTAAAAAAAATTTTGGAGCGAGACAAAAATTAAAAGGAATGGGGAGAGATGGAGAGAGACAGACAGAGAGACACTGTAGCACTGCCTCACCACTTGTGAAATTTCCCACCTTGCAGGTGGGGACCAGGGGCTTGAGCCTGGGTCCGTGCGCACAGTAACAGGAGCGCTCTGCTGGGTGCTCCACAGCCCCCAAAACTTGAGTTTTATTTCCTACTTCTTTACGCCTGGTGTTTTAGCCTGTGGTTATTTTCCTAACTCTTGAATGTACCTTCTTAAAAAGGATATAGGAATTGTCTCCTTATTTCAAGGTCACCTTTTGGGGTTATTCCAACCCCCACAAATATTAAGACAATCAAAAAAGAAACATATTCCCCTATGCCTGAAGTAAACTCATTTAACCAAATAATCATTCTAAAAATGGTTTTAAAGTTTCTATTTATTTATTCCCTTTTGTTGCCCTTGTTTTTGTTGTTGTTGTTGTTGTTGCCCTTGTTTTTATTGTTGTAGTTATTATTGTTGTTACTGATGTCGTCATTGTTGGGTAGGACAGAGAGAAGTTCTGCTTAGTTTTTTTCCTTCTGTTCTTATTTTTCAACTTCTGCCTATGCGTGAGATCATCCCACATTCATCCTTCTCTTTTGACTTATCTCACTTCACATGGTTGCTTCAAGCTCCATCCAAGATGATGTTTGTTCACTGGGGGAAGGGGAGAGTCAATTCAGCTGGAAAGAGCCACACAGAGTTAGGATCCCTGAGCACAGAGGTGGCACCGTGACACGGGGGACATCGGCAGCTGCCTTCAGGGCTGCTGTCCTGCACTGCATCTAGGGGACTAGGCATCTAGGAGGAGTCAGGGCAGTGACACGGCTGTGACACACAGGGGCATTGTTACAGTGTGCTGGGCGCTGGGCGGGCAGGTGGGAGGCGCCTGGGCCCTGCCCCGTGCAGGCTGGCTGGCGGGCACGTCCAGAGGTGGTGTGGACAGAGGCATGGCGGTGAGCTGGGGTGGCCGGGCAGGTCAGAGGTCACTAGAGAGGCGGGGATCTGGGATTGATGAGTGATAGGGTGAGGAAGCTTGGTTGAGGTGCTAGAAAGTTAGCTCACCTGGTAAGGTGGGCACCTTTCTGAGCCCCCAGCTGAGGTTTGAACTCTGGCCCCCTGTGGAAGGTGTCATGGCATCAGGAGTAGCTCTGACGTTATGCTGTCTGTCCCTCGTCTTCATTCTGTCTCTCTGTCTGCCTGAAAACATTGGCCTGGGGACCATGAAACTGCTCATGGCCAATGTCCTGATTTGACAAAAAAAACCAATAATAACAACAGCAACAAAAGGGAAGGGAAGGGCAGGCGGTGGCACACCTGGTAGAGTGCATATGTTACAGTGGTCAAGGACCCAGGTTCAAATCCCTGGTCACCACCTGCATGGGGGAGAAGCTTCAGGGGTGGTGGAGCAGTGCTGTAATTCTCTCTCTTTCTATCTCCCTCCCTTTTAATTTCTGTATTTATCCAAAATGAATAATTAGGGAGTTAGACTGTAGCACAGTGGGTTAAGTGCAGGTGGCACAAAGTGCAAGGACCGGCATAAGGATCCTGGTGTCTGTCTTTCTCTCCCCCTTTGTCTCCCCCTCCTCTCTCCATTTCTCTCTGTCCTATCCAACAATGATGACATCAATAACAACAACAATAATAACTACAACAATAAAACAACAAGGGCAACAAAAGGGAATAAATAAATGAATATTTTTTAAAATCTTTAAAAAATTAATAATTAAAATTAAGCCATAAAACAAAGCAGTCTTTTAGTTTTCAGAGACTGTAGCCAGGAGACCAGCAAGGTCAGTGGACACAAGGTGATGGGAATAATCTTAAGGTATTAAAAATGAGAATCAGAAAGTGGCAGGAGTGACCAAGGGATGGAGGACAGGCAGCAGCACACCTGGGTTACAGTTCTCAGTCCCCACCAGCAGTGGTGAAGCAGGGCTGCAGGTATCATTATCATTTTGTGTGTGTCTCTCTCCCATTCTATCTTCCCCATCCTTCTTGTTTTCTGTCTTTATCAAATACATAAATACATACATAAATAAAATCTGGGCGCTGACCAGGCTTTCCACTGAGTCTACACGTGTTAAGCTGGACAGTGTTGGAAGTGTTAAGGCCAGGCTTTGTTAGGACCAGTTCTGTCCAGTGGGGCCCCCTCTGGAAGCTTAACAATTGCCGTGGTCACTGGAGAAGAAATATTTAGAGAAGAATATTTGGCTTCCTGGTTAATGCTTGAGAAGAGACGTGTGTGTGTGTGTGTGTGTGTGTGTGTGTGTGTGTGTGTGTGTGTTCCACACCCACAGCCTGTCTCTGTTTTTCCCTAGTGGGGCAGGGCTCTGGAGAGGTGGGGTTCTAGGACACATGGGTGAGGACATCTGCCCAGGGAAGTCAAGACGGAATCCTAACAGCAGCTGCAACTTGATGGCTCTGGCTTAGTCTCTGGAGAAATCCTGGTTGTATCTAGTTGAGTTTTCAGGTGATTTTTTATTGCTTTTTAATTTAATTTTATTTATTTATTTTTATTATTTATTTTCCCTTTTGTTGCCCTTGTTTTGTTGTTGTAGTTATTATTGATGTCGTCGTTGTTGGACAGGACAGAGAAACATGGAGAGAGGAGGGAAGACAGAGAGGGGGAAAGATAGACAGACACCTGCAGACCTGCTTCACCGCCTGTGAAGCGACTCCTCTGCAGGTGGGGAGCCGGGGGCTCGAACCAGGATCCTTGCTCTGGTCCTTGCGCTTTGCGCCACGTGAGCTTAACCCACTGCGCCACCACCCGACTCCCTTTATTTTATTATTTATTTATTTATTTATTTTACTTTTTGTTGCCCTTGTTGTTCATTGTTTTTTCTAGCTGATCAGGGGAGTAATCTGAAATGACTCCTACTCCAAAGCCACTCCAGAAGTTGATTATTATTTTTACCACATTACATACATGAGCAAATCTGATAATTAGTTGCTGACGAGGCTTGATCTGTAAGAAGGTTGGAAGCAAAAACAAGGTCCACAAGTAGACATAGCCTACTAAGAAATCAAACTGGCACACGCGCACACGAACACGCACACACACAGACACACGCACACACACACGCACACACACATACTCACACACGCACACCCGCACACACACAGACACACACGCGCACACACGCGCACACACGCGCACACACGTACACACACATACACACGCACATGCACACACACTCGCACATACACACGTGCACACACGCGCACACACATACTCACACATACACACGCGCACGCACACGCGCACATGCACTCACACAAACACACGCACACGCACATGCATGCTCACACATACACTCACGCACACGCACACACACGCACACACATACTCACACACAAACACACGCACACAGACACCCCGGTATGAGGCAGATGGTGTTGTTTGTCAAAGTCAAATCGCGCACGTTAGGCTCACCACAGAATGAAGTAGCTTCCGGCCCAGTTCTGTTTCTTTTTTTATTTTATTTTTTAAAATTTATTTATTTATTCCCTTTTGTTGCCCTTGTTGTTTTATTGTTGTAGTTATTATTTTTGTTGTTGTCGTCGTTGTTGGATAGGACAGAGAGAAATGGAGAGGGGGGGGAAGACAGAGAGGAGGAGAGAAAGACAGACACCTGCAGACCTGCTTCACCACCTGTGAAGCGACTCCCCTGCAGGTGGGGAGCCGGGGTTCAAACCGGGATCCTTATGCCGGTCCTTGTGCTTTGCGCCACCTGCGCTTAACCCGCTGCGCTACAGCCCGACTCCCCCCAGTTCTGTTTCTAACTAGAGTAACAGGACAATAGGTAAGAGGCTCTGGAATGCCAATAATTAGGTTTCATGCCTAATCAGACCTTCCCTGGCAAGCCACCCTTCACTGCTACTTTTAGTGAGGTTTCTCTGCGACATTCTCTGCGACCCATAGTACTCTTGCCCTCCAAGGTTATCCTTCTTGTTTGCAAAGAGTCATATGGCAGACCACTTCAGGTTTGCAGGTTAAGAGGTAAAGCAGAGGCTATTATGTTGGCTCTTACCTAACACGCACAGGCCTTTCAGAGAGACAAGCACTGACACATGCTCGTATCTGCCATGAGCATATGCCTTGAGTCAGGGGTTTGAATCCCTCGAGGTATTTGTAGAGTTCTGTCACACACTTTCTTTGACGCTGCCCTCACTGCATGTTGTTATTACATGGTACACTGATGGCTTCAATTGGGTGAGGGTCACGTGCAAGTTTCTCGTCTGCTCTTGAAATATATGGCCTGAGTTGTGTCTGGAGGGCCAGCAAATATTGCTAAGGCTGCAGGTTGAACCGGGAAGAGACATTCTTCTTTGCAAATGTGTGTGGGCTGGGGACCTAGCTTCTTGTTCACTGATTTATTTACCCGTGGAGTGAGCAAAGCAGCTTGGCATTGTACAGGAGCCAAGCATTAACTGTCACCGACGTGATTTACTTGCAGTAAAAGTCACAAAGAAGGGAGTCAGGCAGTAGCGCAATGGGTTACGTGCACATGGCATGAAGCGCAAGGAGTGGCACAAGGATCTCGGTTCGAACCCCCGGCTCCCCACCTGCAGGGGAGTCGATTCACAGGCGGTGAAGCAGGTCTGCAGGTGTCTATCTTTCTCTCCCCTTCTCTGTCTTCCCCTCCTCTCTCCATTTCTCTCTGTCCTATCCAACAACAGTGACATTAATAGCAACAGCAATAAAAACTATAACAATAAAAAAAACACAACAAGGGTAACAAAGGAATACATAAATATTAACCAAAAAAAAAGTCACAAGGAAGCTCAGTCTTGCTTGCAGTTTTAGGCTCAGCTTGTTAGGAAACATCATTAAGCCTGCAGCCAAACTTAATTTCCCAAGTCACTCAGCATTTTGGTCCCACAAAAGCCCTTTTTTTGAGTAAACTGCAAGTGTTAACCCTGAGCTAAATAATAATAATAATAATATTATTATTATTAATAATAATATTATTATTATTAATAATAATAATAAAAAGATCTGAGTAAAATGTTCTTACTGCTCAACCACCAAACTGCTGCAGACACAGGCGACTGAAGAAGATAAAGTCCATGAAAAGGTTCACTGTTGACAGCACTAGCTCAGAAATACTGTGGTCCCGTTTTTTCCATACAAGAGCCTGCTGAGGACTATACAATGAATATAGCAAAGTTGTTGGCTTGTTGGCCTCCAGGGTTACTGCTGGAGCTTGGTGCCTGCACTACGAATCCACGGCTGCTGGAGGCCATCTTTTTTCCATTGTTATTGTTGATGGAAAGGACAGAGAGAAATTGAGAGGTGCAGGGGTGAGGGAGACAGAAAGGGAGAGAGACAGACATCTGCAGACCTGTTTCACCACTTGTGAAGCGACCATCCTGCAGGTGGGGAGTGGGGGGGCTCGAGCCGGGATCCTTGCACCAGTCCTTGCACTTCTCATTAGGTGCATTTAACCTGCTGTGCCACGGCCTGATCCCATTTGTTTGTTTGTTTTTGCCTCCAGGGTTATCGCTGGCATTTGGTTACTGCACTACAAATCCAACTGCTCCTGGTGACCATTCCCATCCCCCCCTTTTTTTTTGGTCTCTCTATTTTTATTTGACATACAGAGAGAAGTTGAGAGAAGAGGGGAGGTAGAGAGGGAGAAAGATAAACACCTGCAGTTCTGCTTCACCACTCGGGAAGCATTCCCATGCAGGTCGGGAGCAAGGGCTTGAACCCTGCTCCTTGCACATGGTAACATGGGTGCCTGACCAGGTGTGTCGCTGGCCGGCTCCCGCAAAGCCTTTCAACACTGACTGTCTCTCCACTTTGTGAATTTCTCCCTGGAAGCCCGGTTCTTCAGCTGCAGGACATCTTTGCAGACTCTATTTCAGGTTTTCTGAGCTTCCAATATGTCCCAGAGGGGCGCCAATGACAAGACGACCCTCTGGAACATGCTTCATGAGGCGATTTCATAGTTGTGCACACACTGCAAAGGGTACTTAACACGGACTTAGATGTCTTCAATCTGCCAAGCTCCACAGAGGAGCCCCTGTCTTGTACGTGGCCTATTGTTAGCCAGAACATCATCGTTCGGTGCTTGACTTCCTCTGGTGTTTTCCAGACTTGATTTCCAGTGACAAATGCTTCAGTTCCTGGTGGAATTGGAGTTCAGAGCCCTCTGGTCATCTTCCCCTATCACTTACCACCTTTGAAGTCTGGACCCAAATTCTTTTTGGGATGCAGAAGGTGGGAGTCCTGGCTTCTGTAATTGTTTCTCCGCTGGACATAGACGTTGGCAGGTGGATCCATACTCCTGGCCTGTTTCTGCAAAAGATGATTCTTGGCTTGTTTTCTGTGATTTCAGCAGGCAGTGAATTTGCCCATTGCTGCCCCTAGGCTTAAATCAGACCTTATTTCATTTCTTTATTCATTTCCACCAGAGCACACTGCTCAGCTCTGGACCATGCTGGTGCAAGGTATTGAACTTAGGACCCTGGAGCCTCAGGCATGAAAGTCTTTCTTCTTGTACCATTTATCTGTTACCAGAACACTGCTGAGGTGCTGAGGAGTAAGTCAGTTGGGATAGCTCTGGAGAAGGAAGGTGGCGGGAGAAGCTTTAAATTGCATTCACGGAGTTTTCTCCCTTCCCTCCCCTCCCCTCCCCTCCCCTCCCCTCCCATCCCCTCCCCTCCCCTCCCCTCCGCTCTCCTCCTCTTCCTTACCTTTCCTTTCTCCCTCCTTTTTTAAAAATTTTATTTATTTACTAATGAGAGGGATAGGAGAGAGAGAAAGAACCAGACATCACTCTGGTACATGTGCTGCCGGGGATTGAACTTAGGACCTCATGTTTGCGAGACCAACGTTTTATCCACTGTGCCACCTCCTGGACCACTCTCTCTCCTTTTCTGACTCCCCACCAATCTCTCTCTCTTCCTGTCTCCCTTTCCTTCCTTTACTTCTTTCCCTTTTTCTACCTCGGGGCCTGGTTCATGCATGATAACACCATTTCTGGACAAACCTTACTTTTATTACGATTATCCAGAAAGAGATCCAGAGAGAGGGAGAGACGCCCCTGCACCAGATCTACTCCTGATGGCGTGTCACCCTTCCATGTGGTGCTGAGGCTCAAGCCTGAGCTGTGCACGTGACGAGGCAGGTGCATGGCCAGATGAGCTATCCCTCAGCCCGTGCAATCCTCTGGATCACTTCCTAAGTGATCAGCCTGCTTCTCTTGATTACTCTGCGGTAGGGTCCTTGAAACTCTCGTGTGCCAAGACACAGCACTCACACCCCCGTTCCGTTCTCTGCCCGTGTGGAGGGTTCTCTAGTGCAGCTACCAGTGTCTCTCACTTGTAGGAAATGGCAGAACCAGAATCCCAGTGGTGTGTGTCAGAGGCAGTGGCTGTGTCAGAGTCAGCCCCTCCTGCATGTGGCGGGTGGCCAAGGAGTCGTTGGCACTAGGAAGGGTCCCATTCAGGAGTCTGTGTTTGCTCTCTTGGCTTACCAAGCACTTGCTGAATCGAGCTGAATGGACTTCATTCTGCTGTCAGAGGCTTCTCTTGAAAGGTGACACGCAGAACAGCTCTTTGCAGAAGAGGGTCGTCCCAGCCTCACACCGGGACCTTTGTGACAGCCACTGGGAAGTCCCTCTGTGTGGGCCCTGCTGGTTAAATATTCGAGACTCCAGCTTGGCCAATTCTGCAGCTGCCAGATGAACATGGGTTCAACAGCCCATTGTGGGAAGCAGCTTTGTTCTGGGGGAGCCCGGAGCCCTCAGCTCTGCCAGGGCCAATAGCTGACCTCACCAGGCCATGGGAGAAGGGCGTGGATTCAGCCTGAGCCCTGGCACGGGGGCGTCTGAAACTACTGTCATTAACAAAAGGAAACCAAATCTGGGAGTGATTTCCTAGGATGATGACCCAGGACACAAATGACAGGAGAGGTCAGACGCAGGCGTGGCTCTGGGTTATATCCTTAGCGCCAGTGAGCTGACAAGTGACTGGGACACAGTCCAGTGGTAGAACAAAGCATTGGATTTACACAGCTGAGGAATATGCTAGACTAAAACACAGTGGAAAGAGAGAGCAAATCTGACGATGTAACTGAGCCGTGAATATTAGCAAGCTCCAACACAGACTTAGTCCCACTCAGGCTTATGGCTATGGTGTTTACTGTTGGAAGGGGTGGTGTCGGGAAATTTTGAGGATGTGGTTGAGCTTGCCAGGGCTTGGCCTGAGGGGATGTCCATCCTGTCAGTCTCTCTCTCTCTCTACTGAGAGGTCGAGCAAGGACGGACACAACCCCTCAAGATTTGCCTCATCTTATCAGACTCCCTGCCTCACAAAGCACCCTGCATTCCTGATACTAGGGCCTGCTCCCTTATCTGCATAATCATTGTTTTGTGCGAAAGATCCCCACCCATTTCATTCTTTTGATCTATCTTCTTTCTACCCTCAAGACCCTCCCTGCCTGCAGGGTATAATTAATCCTACCAGTTAAAACCCTCACAACAGTTGCTAAGGACGTTCCTACCTTTCCCAGTCCCTTTTGCTTTTCTCCACCCCTTTCCTAACCATGTTCATTTCTGACTTGCCACTTCTGGATCTGACTCTTCAAAGCCTTGGCTCTCTGATCAATAAAGAATTGAATCGCCTCGCCACCACGAGCTCTGTTCCTGGGTCATCTCTCTCTCACATCGCTGAATGAGTAGCAGCCCAGGCTGGCTCCGGTCTCGATCTCTCCAACCCAGAGAGTACACACCTGAGAAGAGGCACCCCCATGGTAGCCCAGCAGGATGGGGGCACAGAACTTTGGTGGTGGAGCAGTGTAGAATTATACCCCTATTTTCTTCTAGTCCTGTGCGTCACTAAGAAGAAAAAAAAAAAAAGTAAAACTTGAGCCAACAGAGTTGCTTACAGGGCTGTCATTTTGAGTATCTGTTTTCAAAAATGTAGCCCCAGGGAATGAACCCAGAACCTCACTCTTATTTCTGAGCTGCCTTGATTGGCCAATTTTCTATTTATTTTTTAAGAGGGACAGGGAAGGAACAGGGGTGGAGGAGAGGAGAAGAAACACCACGACTCCACTCCACCATCCATAGAGCTCCCCCACCACTCAGTCCTGTGCATGGCATTTGCACGTGGTGCTGGGGCTCAGATCCTGGCCTCACACCTAGCAGGTCCTGTGCTATCCCAGCCCCAAATAAATCTTACAGAAAGACAAATAAAAATAAGAAAGAAACACAGTTGAGAAAGCCTGTTTGAAATTATTGACTGCCAGAAAGGATAGAAGAGAAAGATAAAGGGAGTCGGGCTGTAGCGCAGCAGGTTAAGCGCAGGTGGCGCAAAGCACAAGGACCGGCATAAGGATCCCGGTTCGAACCCCGGCTCCCCACCTGCAGGGGAGTCGCTTCACAGGTGGTGAAGCAGGTCTGCAGGTGTCTATCTTTCTCTCCCCCTCTCTGTCTTCCTCTCCTCTCTCCGTTTCTCTCTGTCCTTTCCAACAACGACGACAACAACAATAATAATAACTACAACAATAAAAAAACAACAAGGGCAACAAAAGGGAATAAATAAAAATAATAAAATAAAAAATTTTAAAAAAAAGATCAAAAAAAAAAAAAAAGAAGAGAAAGATAAAGAGAAAGAGAATAAATGACCTCACCAATGTGTCCTGGTGCCTCCCCTCCCCAGAGCCCTGCCCCACTAGGGAAAAACAGACACAGGCTGGGGGTGTGGATCCACCTGCCAACACCCATGTCCAGCGGAGAAGCAATGACAGAACCCAGAACTCCCACCTTCTTTTCCCCATAAAGAATTTGGGTCCATGTTCCCAGAGGGATAAAGAATGGTAGCGCAGTGGGTTAAGTGCACATGGTATGAAGTACAAGAACGGGCCTAAGGATCCCAGTTCAAACCCCCAGCTCCCCACCTGCGGGTGTGTGTGTGTGTGTGTGTGTGTGTGTGTGTGTGTGGTCTCTTCACAAGTGATGAAGCAGGTCTGCAGGTGTCTGTCTTTCTCTCCCCCTCTCTGTCTTCCCCTCCTCTCTCAATTTCCAGGCCTCTAGGATCAGTGGATTCATAGTGCAGGCACCATGCCCCAGAGAGGCAAAAAAAAAAAAAAAGGGAAGCTTCCATGAAGGGGATGGAATGTGGAACTGTATGGAATTTTACCCCTCTTATGCCACAATCTTGTCAATCATTATGAAATCACTAAATATATATATATACAGAGAGAGAGAGAATGACACGTGAAGATATGCAAGCTGGGAACCCAGGACAGCACGGGACTGACAAGATGCAGCTCTCTTGGCCATGTGATGCTGTCACATTTATCTCAAAGCTGTCATTTTTGTTGTTATTTATTTATTTTTTCTTTATTTTCAGCTCTGGCTTATGGTGGTGGAGGACATTGAATCTGGGACCTCAGAGTCTCGGGACTTAAGAGTCTGTTTGCATAACCATAGGCTGTCTCCACCACCCATTCTTAATTTTATTTCTGTGTGTTAGGTAGCAGTATACACCTGTCAGTCCAGCGTTACAGACACAGGCACCCCTGCTCACAGTGTTCAGGAAACTCCACACAGTGAGGACCCCTTTGTGGTGGGAGCTTTGCTTCAATCGTTTCTGAGTCCGTGCACCCTACCTAGGATGTTCCTCCTCCTGCCTTTCATGTGTGAAGACAGGCTGCTCACAGAGGGAACTCCACCTAACTGTGTCCCGTGGAGACCCTTTTGCTGAAAGGTCTCCAGTCTGAAGCCTGAGTGAAGGCCATGGCTGTCCTCTGAGGCCCACACTGGCTGTTTACTCGGGAGCTTGCTCCAAAGGAACTCTGGCCTCCTGTGACTGCCAAGGCTTCCCGGAATCAAACAGCCCTGGACACACGTGTCTGTATAACCCAGGGGACAGAGGACGAGCTAGACGTGGTGATGGGAGGGAATGGAAACCCCTTCACACAGTTAAGGACTCCAGGGAGATTGACTGTGACCTGAGGAAAAGCCAGTGGTAGAGGGTGTGCGGTGCTGGGGACAATGGTGACAGAGTTCCCATCACCACCTGGAGGTCAGCCCTCTGTTCCATGAAGGCTTTCTGTTTTATGGAGGTGTGTTTCACGCACAAGAAATGGTGACACCTCCCACAAGAAATGGGAGGATTGCTAAATTTCTTTTCTTTTTATCTTTATTTGTTTATTGGATAGAAACAGAAATCGAGAGGGAAGGGGGAGACAGGAAAAAATCCGAGAGACACCTGCAACACTGCTTCACCACTCATGAGGCTTTTCCCTTGCAGGTGGGGGCTGGGGGTGCAAATCTGGGCCCTTGTGCATTGTAACATGTGCGCATGACCAGATGCACCACCACCCGGCCCCAGGCACTGTTAGATTTTGACGTAAGGATCCCAGTTTGAGCCCCGGGTCCCCACCTGCAGGGGGGTCGCTTCACAGGCAGTGAAGCAGGTCTGCAGGTGTCTGTCTTTCTCTGCCCCTCTCTGTCTTCCCCTCCTCTCTCCATTTCTCACTGTCCTATCCAACAACAAGGACAACTAATAGTAACAGCAACACCAATAAACAATGAGGGCAACAAAAGGGGGAAAAATGGCCTCCAGGAGCAGTGGATTCGTAGTGCAGGCACCGAGCCCCAGCAATAACCCTGGAGGTCAAATAGATCTTCTTCTTCTAGCGTTTGTCCTTCTACCGTAGCCAGTCAACAGCATCAGGTTGAGCCTGATGTAAAGTTTCGAGACCTCCTTTGAATCTGGAGAGGTGGCAGTCGTTGACTATGTGGGTCATAGTCTGTCTGGAGCCGCAGGGGCAGTTCGGGTCGTCTCTGGCTCCCCGGCGATGGAACATAGCGGTGCACCGGCCATGGCCTGTTCGATAGCGATTGAGGAGGGCCCAGTCATAACATGCTAGGTCAAAGCCGGGTTGACGCTTGCAGGGGTCTGTGATGAGGTGTTTGTTCTTGACCTCAGCTGACTGCCAACTCTGTTTCCAAGAGTCTGGAACAGAGAAGTTCAGTGTAGGCATAGGGGACCAGATTGGGTGACGAGATGTCAAGCGTTGGACAGGGTGGGCGAAGATATCCACGTATATTGGCAGGTCCGGTCGAGCGTAGACGTGGGAAATGAACTTAGATGATGCCGCATCCCGACGAATATCTGGCGGGGCGATGTTGCTAAGAACTGGCAGCCATGGAACCGGGGTGGAACGGATGGTTCCAGAAATGATCCTCATGGAGGAGTATAATTTGGAATCGACTGAGTGGACACGGAACCATACTGGGGCACAGTATTCTGCAGTGGAATAGCATAATGCCAGAGATGATGTTCGTAATGTGGAAGCGCTCGCACCCCATGAGGAGCTGGCCAGTCTTGCAATGATGTGATTCCTCGCGCCCACCTTTGCTGCAGTTTTTATGAGATGTTCGTGAAATAACAGAGTGCGATCGAGAGTAATGCCAAGATAGACTGGCTGGGCTTCATGCAGGATTCTCGTATCGCCAAGCTGCACATTAAGCTCCCGCGAGGCCGAGGCATGGTGTAGATGGAAAACAGATGATACCGTTTTTGCAGTGCTAGGGATTAGTTGCCATTTTTTACAGTAATCATATATCAGAGACATGTCTTTCGTGAGTGTTTCCTCGAGGATGTCGAAGTTGGATGCCTGAGTTGCACAGCAGATGTCATCGGCGTAGATGAACTTCCTTGAAGAAGTTTCTGGGAGGTCATTGATGTAAATATTAAATAGCGTAGGAGCCAGAACAGAGCCCTGGGGGAGGCCAGTTGAGACAGGTCTCCATCTGCTAGACTTGTCACCCAGATGCACCCAGAATCTTCTGTTTTGGAGAAGAAACGATATAGTGTTGACCACCCATGGAGGCAGGCATCTTGAGATCTTGACTAGGAGACCACGGTTCCAGACCGTGTCATAGGCTGCTGTGAGATCGACAAAGACAGCACCCGTCTTTAAATTCTTCTGGAATCCATTTTCAATGTAAGTTGAGAGGGCCAGGGCTTGTTCACAGGTAGATCTTCCTGGGCGGAAACCAGCTTGGGCGGGTGATAGGAATTTCTCTGTAAGAGGAGAAATACGTGACAGAAGCAGCCTCTCAAGGAGTTTGTAACACACAGAGAGGAGAGAAATTGGTCTATAGCTGGCGGCCAGTGTTGGGTCTTTCTTTGGTTTCAAAACTGCTATAATCTTCGCACGACGCCAAACTTTGGGCATAGACTCAGATTCCAAGATGTGGGACAGGAATGAAGCGAGTCACTTCTTTGCTGCGGGACCCAGGTTAAGAATGAGTTCTGGGGTGATGTTATCATAGCCAGCAGCTGTTCCCGGTTTAACCGTCTTCAAAGCGTCTTCCAGTTCAGACAGTGTAAAGGGAGAGAGTTTTGGAGATGGACAAGATAACCGGAAGTGGGATGACCACTCGTGGGAAATTTCTCTTTTCCAGACTGGGTCGATCTTAGCACGTCCAACTTGAGTTAGGTGACTGGCCACTGAGTTTGGAGATACGGGAGGATGGGAGACGGGAGGGGGTTGGCTACCGGCACCCAGTCTGTGAAGAAGCTTCCAGGCCTTCCTACTTGAGTGGGTGAAGTTCAGACTTTCTGTGAGTTGTTGCCAGCGGGCTTGGCGTGCTGCATCCAGGGAGGCAATGAGGTCAAATAGTAATAATAATGATAATGATGATGGTGATGTTACCCCCTCCTCTTTCAATTCTCTAAACTTCCTCTTGGTGTCATTTTCAGCATGAAACACCTGATTTGGTCTTCGATGAGCTTTCCATGCTGGGTTTTATATTCCAGTCTTGCTTTACGAAGTTTCGCTGAACAGGGTCATTATCTGGGAGAAATTATCTGGAGGGTGCCAGCGGAAGGTTGACAGGAAGGTTGACAGGTTTGGAGGCCACCCACATGAAAGGGCTTGATTGCATGTTGTACTATTAATACCTGCCGTCTCCTGAACTGGGCGCTTATAATCACAGTTGCTGAGGAAGCTCTCTTCTCAGTGACTCAGCAAGACAAAGGGAGCTAAAGACCCGCGTGTCTTCAGTTATGTCTCTGTTCAGACCACACTGAAGTCAGAGAGATCTGTGAAGTTGTCTTTCCTCTCTCCGTCAAACAAGGTAACCTCTTAGCGAGTCTTCTTCCCAGCCCTTAACATTTTCGGTACTGCACGTACTGTTGATTTCTTTTTTTTTGCAGAATTCAATAGTGGGGTTTTTGTTGTTGTCTTTTTTTTTTAATTTGAAACTTAAAAAGAATGGATTCTGAGCCAAGTTGCAAACTCAAAGATTAAAATCACTTTCGAGGATCAAAGCAATCCATGCATAATCATAAAAATGTCGGACTCGCTCATCCACACAGGGTATCATGTGCTTTACCTTTAAAAGAAAATCAGTCCTGTAACTAGGGTGGCAGCACACCTGGTCGAGTGAACACGTGGCCACGCAGGGCCCTGCACAAGGGCTCACACCACTGGCCCCCAGCTGCCTGGAGGGAGCTTCACGAATGGTGAAAAAGGCTGCCTGTGTCTCTCTTCCTCTCTCTCCTCTCTATCTCCCCCCTTTCAGTTTCTGCCTGCCTCTATCAAATCAACAAAAACATAAGTAAATCTGGTCTTAGAATAAATGTTCTGAGTTCACACATAAAGAAAGTTGCGGGAGTCGGGCAGTAGCATAGCAGGTTAAGTGCACGTGGTGCAAAGCGCAAGGACCGGTGTAAGGGTCCTGGTTTGAGTTTCCGGCTCCCCACCTGCAGGGAAGTCGCTTCACAGGTGGTGAAACAGGTCTGCAGGTGTCTCTCTTTCTCTCCCTCTCTTGTCTTCCCCTCCTCTCTCCATTTCTCTCTGTCCTATCTAACAACGACGATATCAATAACAACAACTACAGTAAAACAAGAGCAACAAAAAGGGAAAATAAATAAATATTTTTTTAAAATTTAAAAAAAAGAAAGATGCGTTCATTTGGGGTGGAGTGTGCGTTAACTTTAGTCGAAGAAACCCATCTGTGTGTTGACTACCAAAATCAAGACAGAGAAATTCCCTCAAGCCAGCACAGCCTGAATGCCCCATCAGAGGCCGCGCTGCTGTATATTCTGACAGTATGAGATGCGTTTCGTTTGTTCTCCAGTGTCCTGCACATGGAGCCACCCAGTGTCTATACATTCTTGCCGCTAGCACCTCTCGGCCAGTGTAGTATTGGGGGCGATTATGACTCATATTGCTGTGTTTATAATCCATTCTTTTTTTTTAATATTTATTTATTTATTTTTAATTTTTTTAATTTTTTATTTAAGAAAGGATTAATGAACAAAAACATAAGGTAGGAGGGGTACAACTCCACACAATTCCCACCACCCAATCCCCATAACCCACCCCCTCCCATGATAGCTTTCCCATTCTCTAGCCCTCTGGGAGCATGGACCCAGGGTCGTTGAGGGTTGCAGAAGGTAGAAGGTCTGGCTTCTGTAATTGCTTCCCCGCTGAACATGGGCGCTGACTGGTCGGTCCATACTCCCAGCCTGTCTCTCTCTTTCCCTAGTAGGGTGGGTCTCCCTAGTAGGGTGGTGTTTGGATGCTGTGGTCTGAGTCTTCTGTCGTCAGATCAGTTTTTTTCTTTTTAAATAATTTATTTATTCATTCATGAGGAAGATAGGAGGAGAGAAAGAACCAGCCATCACTCTGCTACATGTACTGCCGGGGATTGAACTCAGGACCTCATGCTCAAGAGTCTAGTGCCTTAGCCACTGCGCCACCTCCCGGACCACGTCAGATCAGTTTTCTATCCATTTTTTTTTTTTTCTACCGAGAGACACAGGAGGGGAGGGATATCCAACTCTCAACTGCGAGTTCATTTTTTTTTTTTTTCTCCTTTCAGCCTTGTCAGTGTTTTGCCTCATAGCACGACAAAGCTCTGCCATGGGGTGTGTTGGCATTAGAGGCTGCTTGGTGACTTGACCTTCTCTCTGAGGCCTGCCTCTCCGGAAACAGCCTTTGCCTAAAGTCTGCTTTGTCTGGGAGAAGTAGAATTTGGCCCCTTTTACATTTCATGCTTGCATAGTTGTTTCTGGTTTTTGTTTTTTGTTTGTTTTTTGTTTGCACTGTTCAGCTCAGGGTTTTGAAGCCTCAGGCATGAGAGTTTTTCTTTCCTTTTGCTTTTAACGTTTCTATGTCTGTATATTTAAAAAATCGATTTCTTATGGATACCATGTGTTAGACCTTCCTTTATTATCATCCAGCTGGGCAATCTCTGTGTAATTATTGGTAGGGCTAGGCTTAAATCAACTGTCATCCTATTTACCACTTGTTTCATCTGTTTTCTTGTTTTCTGGGTTAATTGAGTCCTTTCTGTCTCCCACCGGCTAACGTCTTATACTTCTTTATTTTATTTTAGTTTTTTTTTTTCCTGTCTGAGCTTCATGCTTGTGTGATTCCATAACTTCCAGTAGACTCCCCCCGCCCACCCACCCCAGATAGAAGAGGAGAGAAGAGAAGGACAGAGACAGAAAGAGGAGCGACACCATGGCACCTCCACCTCTCGGGACGCTTCCCCTCTGTGTGGGGCCGCCATGTGGTGGCTGAAGGCCTGAACCCAGGCCTCCTGGTTTACCTACTTGATGCTGTCAGGTCTATGGTACATGTCTTCAAGTATACCCTCAAATGATATTATACCATTTTTTAAAAAATATTTATAAAATGGAAATACTGACAAGATCATAGGATAAGAGATGTTCGGCATAAGGATCCCGGTTCCAGCCCCCAGTTCCCCCTCTGCATGGGGGGGGTCGCTTCACAAGTGATGAAGCAGGTCTGCAGGTGTCTGTCTTTCTCTCCCCCTCTCTGTCTTCCCCTCCTCTCTCCATTTCTCTCTGTCCTATCCAACAACGACGACATCAATAACAACATCAGTAACTACAACAACAATAAAAAACTACAAGGGCAACAAAAGGGAATAAATAAATTTTTAAGAAATTTTTAAAAAGAGATATTAGGGCATCAGGTGGTAGTGCAGCAGGTTAAGCACAGTTGGCGCTAAGCTCAAGGACCAGCGTAAGGATCCCAGTTCAAGCCCCTGGTTCCCATTTCTCTCCATTTCTCTCTGTCCTATCCAATAACGACAACATCAATTACAACAACAATAAAAAACAACAAGGGCAACAGAAGGGAAAATAAATAAATAATTTTTTTAAAAAAGAGATATTATACCATTTCTACAATAATGTAAGACTTTTCTTTTTTAAAAATTATTTATTCCCTTTTGTTGGCTTTGTTGCAATTATTATTGTTGTCATCATTGTTGGATAAGACAGAGAGAAATGGAGAGAGGAGGGGAAGACAGAGGGGGAGAGAAAGACAGACACCTGCAGACCTGCTTCACCGCCTGTGAATCGACCCTCCTGCAGGTGGGGAGCCGGGGGCTCGAACTGAGATCCTTACACTGGTCCTTGCACTTTGCACAGGGTTCTTCTTTTAAAAAATATTGTGGGAGTCGGGTGGTGGCGCAGTGGGTTAAGCGCATGTGGCACAAAGCGCAGGGACCGGAGTAAGGATCCCAGTTCGAGCCCCTGGCTCCCCACCTGCAGGGGAGTCGCTTCACAAGTGGTGAAGCAGGGCTGCAGGTGTCTGTCTTTCTCTCCTTCTCTCTGTCTTCCCCTCCTCTCTCCATTTCTCTCTGTCCTATCCAACAACAACGACATTAATAACCACAACAATGTTAAACAACAAGGGCAACAAAAGGAAAATAAATAAATAAATAAAAAATAAAAAAAAAGATAAAAAATATTGTATTCACTTATGGGATAGAGACAGAAAATTCAAGAGGGAAGGGGGAGATAGAGAGGGAGAAAGAGAGAGATGCCTACAGCATCATCACTCCTGAAGCTTCTTCCCTACCAGTGGGGACCAAGGGCTTGAACCCGGGCCTTGTGCCTTATAATGTGTACCCTCAACTGGGAGCTCCACCACCCGGACCCCTAATGTAAAATTTCCTTCTTTCTTTTTTAAAAAAAGTTCTTGTCTTTATTATAATCTATTGGATAGAAATAGCCAGTAATCAAGAGGGAAAGGGGTGACAGAGAGGGAGAGAGACAGAGAAACACCTGTAGCCCCAGTTCACCGCTTGCAAAGCTTTCCCCCTGCAGGTGGGGACTGGGGGCTTGAACCCGGGTCCTTGTGCATTGTAACACGTTCAGTCAACCAGGTGCACCACCACCCAGGCCCTAGGCTTTCCAACAGTATACTACCAAGCTCTTTCTGGCCAGTCAGCTTGAGTAGCCCACAGAGCCCTGTGAGATATGAGGCTGCACATCTTGGACCCCGCATGGCTGCTCTGGACCCTTCCTCAAGGAGTCTCACTCTGTGCTTGAGCCAAAGGTCTGAGCGAGACCGGGTGCAGATGCCTCACTCCTGCTCTGCCTAGCTTCTTCCTCACTGGTCTCAGCTCTCAAGTTTCACCTGCCTCATCCTCCTTGACTCAGCTCTATCTGCTGGGCTACCAAGTGCTTGCTCCTTGAGCCTCCACCTGGTCCCAGGAGGAAATCTCAAGAGGGGCTCAGCAGTTGAGGACCCGAGTTAGGTCACCACATGGGAGCATCTCCAGGGGAGAAGTTTCACAAGCATTCAAGCACTGTGGTGCTATCTCTCCTTCTCTCTTTCCCTCTGTTTGTCTCTTTCTCTCACCCTCTATCTAGAGGAAAGAAAAGACAGTGGAATCCTGCAGGCACTGAGCTCCAGAAAGAACTGTGGCAGGAAAGGGAAAGGGAAGAAAGCTCCCCATCGATGTGATCTGGGGTCCATATTCAGCATAGGAGCCTATGTAACCTCTGCATCCCTGTAGGTCTGAGCTCGGATTCTGTGGTCATGAGTAGGAACGTTCCAGGCTGCCCTGGAGCCCCGCTTCCCCAGAGCCCTGCCCCACTAGGGAAAGAGAGAGGCAGACTGGGAGTATGGATCCACCTGTCAACACCCATGTTCAGTGGGGAAGCAATTACAGAAGCCAGACCTTCCACCTTCTGCATCCCACAATGACCCTGGGTCCATGCTCCCAGAGGGATAGAGAATAGGAAAGCTATCAGGGGAGGGGATGGGATAGGCAGTTCTGGTGGTGGGAACTGTGTGGAGTTGTACCCCTCTTACCCTATGGTCTTGTTAGTGTTTCCTTTTTATAAATAAAAATTAAAAGAAGAAGAAGGAGAAGCAAGAAGGAGGAGGAGGAGCAGGAGAAGGAGAAGGAGAAGAAGAAGAAGAAGAAGAAGGAGAAGAAGAGAGAAGAAGAAAGGAGGAGGAGGAGAAGAAGAAGAAGGAGAAGAAAAGGAAGAAGGAAGCTCAGGACAATCACAGGCCTGCCCTCATGAGTCTCCTTCCCTCAGCACCTCCTGCATTTTCTGCTGTTCAGTGTCCGAGATCAGTAATGTCCTCTGTGTCCTCTGGGATCCCATTGCTGTTCACAGAAGGACAGATCTAGTAACCAGCTACTGCTTCATGCCCAGGAGCAGTTGTCTCCTCTTTGATGGGCTTTCTGTCCCTTACAGCTTTTCTCGTACACGTGTCTCCATAATCTCTCTTATCGTTGCCGTAGGGCTCACTGACGTCAGTAAATCCGTGTTTATCCTTTTCTGCTTAGGATGACTTCCCTCAGTGGGTAACTGTGCTTGGAGACACAGGGCTTACAGCATGTCTAGACTTACAGGAGTTTTCCCAGCTTGGCTATTGTTTATTTAACTGAATATTCTAGTAATAACCACATTTTAAAATAAATTGGCATTGAACATTCATCATTTCCTATGTCAACTTTAAAAAATATATTTATTTATTCCCTTTTGTTGCCCTTGTTTTTATTGTTGTTGTTATTGATGTTGTTGTTGTTGGACAGGACAGAAAAATGGAGAGAAGAGGGGAAGACAGAGAGGGGGAGAGAAAGATAGACACCTGCAGACGGGTGAAGCGCCTCCCCTGCAGGTGGGGAGCCGGGGGCTCGAACCAGGATCCTTACGCCATTTTTTGTGCTTTGCGCCACGTGCGCTTAACCCACAGCGCCACCGCTTAACTCCCCTCCTATGTCAACTTTTAAGCTGAATAAAAATATGAAAGAGGGGGGCTGGGCGGTGGTGTACCAGGTTAAGTGCATATAATACAAACCATAAGGACCCCTGCAACAATCCTGGTTCGAACCCCCGACTCCCTGCCTGGGGGGAGGGGGTCACTTCACAAGCGATGAAGTAGGGCTGCAGGTGTCTCTCTGTGTCTCTCCCTCTACATTCCCCTCCTCTCTCAATCTCTGTCCTATCGAATAAAATGGGAAAAATGACCACTAGGAGCAGTGGATTCTTAGTGCAGGCACTGAGCCCCAGCAATAACCCCGGAGGCAAGAAAATCAATAAAATATGTTGTTTTCGCTGGACTGGCTTCACGGGCGGGTAACAGATGACCAGGGACTCATGGTTGAGCTGTAGGCAGTATCTCTTTATTCATGCAGGACGCAGCACAATCTAAGCCGAGCTAAGCTAAACTCTACTAAAACGAACAATGTTGTCTTTATATATACTTCCCAAGTAGGGCGGGAACAGGATGTGACATAGAGAGGGTGGAGAGAAAAATGACTGGTGAAAATCAGAGTGTGACAAGGAGAGGGGGCAGAGCAAAAACATATCATGAAACAGTGGGGATTGAACCAATGCCCTGGAGGGTGGGTGGTGCTTGTTAACAGCGGTTATGTATAACATCATTGCAAGACTGGCCAGCTCCTCATGGGGCGCGAGCGCTTCCACATTACCATCATCATCTCTGGCATTATGCTATTCCACTGCAGAATACTGTGCCCCAGTATGGTTCCGTAGCCCCCACGTCCACTTGGTCGATTCCAAATTATATTCCTCCATGAGGATAATTTCTGGAACCATCCATTCCACCCCGGTTCCATGGCTGCCAGTTCTCAGCAACATCGCCCCGCCAGATATTCGTTGGGATGCGGCATCATCTAAGTTCATTTCCCACGTCTACGCTCGACCGGACCTGCCAATATACGCAGATATCTTCGCCCACCCTGTCCAATGCTTGACATCTCGTCACCCAATCTGGTCCCCTACGCCTACACTGAACTTCTCTGTTCCAGACTCTTGGAAACAGAGTTGGCAGTCAGCTGAGGTCAAGAACAAACACCTCATCACAGACCCCTGCGAGCATCAACCCGGCTTTGACCTAGCACGTTATGATTGGGCCCTCCTCAATCGCTATCGAACAGGCCATGGCCGGTGCGCCACTATGTTCCATCGCTGGGGAGCCAGAGACGACCCGAACTGCCCCTGCGGCTCCAGACAGACTATGACCCACATAGTCAACGACTGCCACCTCTCCAGATTCAAAGGAGGTCTCGAAACTTTACATCAGGCTCAACCTGACGCTGTTGACTGGCTATGGAAGAAGGGCAAACGCTAGAAGAAGAAGCGGTTATGTAAATAGAATGAAGTGGTAATGTAAATAGAATAGTGTTAAGCAGGGGGGATTTAAACCAAATGAAACAGAAGGGGTTTTTAAAAGCATATCAACAAAAATAAAATTATGAACGATGAGAAATATAGCACACGCCCCGCTCCGCCACGAGCTCCTGGTCTCTCTCCCGTGTGGCTGAGTGAGCAGCAGCCCAGGTTGGCTCCGGTGGGGTTCTCTCCCACCCAGAGAGCACGTGCCCGGGAAGAAACAGCCTCACGCTAGCCCGGCACTGGAGACGCCTCGTAGTCTGCCTGTGAATGCTGATCGGCCATGCCCTTTAATTCCTAGGACGTGGCTCCTGTGCCTGCCTGTCGAGGGGAGGATGTAGACGAGAAGGTGCGAGCGAAGGAGCCGGGGGCCTGGGATTCAGAGTGGGCAGTGACAGGGCTGGAGCTGGCTGTGCAGACAGGTATGTACCCTTCCTTCCTCCTTCCTAGGACAGGGGCTTTGCGATGCCAGCGCCAGGCCCTCCTTCCTAGAGCGTCCTGGAGAAACCAAGCCCCGTTTGCTGGCGTTGTGAGAATCCTTCCCCCGTCTCCTTATAGACCACGTATATCAAGTTTAGACATTTGGAAAATAATCTTTAGTGGAGAAGAAATCTTCAGTTGGGGAAAATGCTCAAGTATTTTGATGATGAAGAAACACTCACAGATTCAACTTCAGCCCAGCCCTGGGCAGAGGTTGGTAGCCAACTGAGGTAGCCTGTTTGCACAGGGCCCTGTCTGGGATAAGCTGTCTTCAACCTCTCCTAACTCTAAGAACTCCTGTAATGGGAACAGGAAAAGATCTTAGGAAAAGATCAGCATAGGAAGCACTCACCTCGGATGTCTTAACATACTGAAAAAAAAAAGACCACCAAGCCCAGGAACTGGTGTGTTGAGTCAGTTTTGGTACCTCTGCATATCACTGTAGTTTAAAAAAATGTTAATTGGAAGGGGCCGGGTGGTGGCACACCCAGTGAAATGCACATAGTACTAAGCACAAGGACCCGTACAAGGATCTGGGTTCGAGCCCCCGGCTCCCCACCCACAGGAGGAGTCACTTCACAAGCAGTGAAGCAGGTCTGCAGGTGTCTGTCTTTCTCCCCCCTCTCTCTGTCTTCCCCTCCTCTCTCCATTTCTCTCTGTCCTAGCCAACAACGAAGACATCAGTAACAGCACCAATAATTACAACAACAATAAAACAAGGGCAACAAAAGGGAAATAATTAAAAAATGGATTCATTTATTAGAGAGAGCCTTCTTAAGGCGGAGAGAATTGGTGGATTTTTGTGGTGGAACCCACATGTCAGTGTCTGAGTGGAACTTCTCCCAGACACCCAGAGACTGTGGCTGTCTCAGGCTTCAGCTTTGACTCCACAGACCAAGGATCTCCTCAGGGGAGCAGCGATGTGGCCCTGCGTTCCCCTTCGCTCATGGCAAAGTGCTCCCCTCTGGAGCTGGAGCACGACCTCAGTGTTCCTGCAAGTCTGGTCTGAGACACTTGGTACTTTTTTTTTTTTTTTTTAAGTAGTAGCCATCCTTCACTGCTCGTGGAGATTTCTGACAATATCGGGGCATAGTTCTGTAAAGGGTAGGAATTCCACTCCGAGTGGAATTTGTAGGTGTAGTCACAGGTGACAGAGAGATATAGGTAGCAATCCATCTTGGAATTCTTCATATATATATATATATATATATATATATATATATATATATAATTTATTTTTGAATCCAGGGTTATCGCTGGGGCTCTGTGCCTGCACTAGAAATCCACTTCTCCTGGAGGCTGTTTTTGTTTCCCTTTTGTTGTCCTTATTGTTTATTGTTGTTGTTATTGCTGTCATTGCTGTTGGACAGGACAGAGAGAAATGGAGAGAAGAGGGCAAGATGGGGAAAGATGGACAGCTGCAGACCTGCTTCACTGCTTGTGAAGTGACGTCCCGTCCCCCCCCCCCGCCCCCGCAGGTGGGGATCTGGGGGCTTGAACCATGATCTTTGCGCCATTCCTTGTGCTTTGTGCCATGTGCGCTTAACCCACTGTGGTACCTCCTGGCCCCCCTTTTAAAAATGTATATTTATTTATTATTGGTTAGAGACAGAGAGAAATTGAGTTGGGTGGGAAGACAGAGAGACACCTGTAGCCCTGCTTCATCACTCCTGAAGCTTTCCCCCTGCAGGTGGAGACTAGGGGCTTGAACCTGGGTCCTTGTGCACTGTAATGTGAGCACTTAACCACGTGCAGCACTGCCTGGCCCCTCGGTTGTTGGCATTCTTCAACCATTATCACAAGGTGACTGAAATCACTCAGGTGTTCTAAACCTGTTCTTTTTGACTGTTTACCTTCCTGGGCTATGCGTCTCTCAAGGGTAATATATCCTAGAACTCTATCTTATCTATTTTGGATCCCCAAGGTACTTGGCTTGGATGTGTTCTATCAATAAACGGATGACTTAACATTGGTCAAGGTCGAGTGGCTGTCAAAGTAAAGACGCCCCTCGTAGCTGATCACATTGTGGACTACTTACCACTGGCTAAGAGAAGAAGACAGTATGGGGGCAAAGTCCCTGGGAAAACCAAGAGACAGGAGCTTCACCTTAGTGAAGCTCCAACTGACAGAGGGTCCTGGCTACCCCCACCTGCCACCTTATGGACAGAGGTTGGTCACCTGACTCGGGACACTGACTGATACTTTATGCAGCTCCACCTTCCTCTCTCTCTTTTCATAAGACTGTAGTAGCAGGTTCCGTGGAAAATCAGATATTTTCTGTGTTCTAGGAGATGATTCAGGGATCTTTGCAAATGAGTAATTTATATTTTATGGATATGAGTGTGGCTGGTATGAGGTTATAATTATGTCCCGTTAGCTTCTACTAAGGTAGCTTGTTGTAAATTAATTATCACTGTTGTTTTTAGTGTCTCCCACTTGTATGATTCCACTGCTCTCTGGTGAACTCTCTCTTCTTTTTTTCTTTTTTTTTTTTTCCAGATGGAAGGGGAGAGCTAGAGAGGGAGGCAAGAGCTCACCGCACTCACTGTTGCTGTTGTGTGTGGTGTTCCCAAGTAGTGACTGGGGTGTCGAACCTGTACCCTCGTGCATGGTGGCATGCGCATCTCTCTCTGTCTAGCCCTCTCTTGTTCTCATTAAACTGATGATAAAACACTGCAGTTATTTAACACCTGTGAGTGGATATTACCATACGCCACGCTCCAGCGACTGGACACTTATTTTCATGTAGTGCATAGATTACAAACCAGCAATCCAGACAGTGAGGTGAGCCTCCTCCCAGCTGCCAGCCATCTGGTCACCCACAGACAAAGTGGAAGTGAACAGGGCCATTCACTGACGTGCCCTGCTACCCCAGTCAACACTTCCCTGGGAATGAAGGCAATTCGGGCTGCTTTCAGGAAGTGTGTTGCTTAAGTCTTCTTATAACCTACCCATCTCTGGGGGACTGTGATTCTTTCAGACATTCCCTTTGCATTTCATTTCTCACTCTGGTCAACATCAGCCTTTCTCTGCTGGCCATTTGTCCAGGGCACACGGTACTTATCCTGATAAATGCCCTGGATACCTAGTCCACAGCCTGTGGGGGAGGTGGGCCACAGGAGACTCTTCATGCCTGAAGTCCCCATGTCCCAGGTTCAATCCCAACACCATCCTAAGCCAGAGCTGAGCAGCTGCATCTCACTAAAATAAAAACAGATGCTTCAAAACATACAGAGGACTTTTTTAAAAAAAATTTATTATCTTTATTTATTGGATAGAGACAACCAGAAATCACGAGGGAAGGGGGTGATAGAGAGGGAGAGAGACAGAGAGACATCTGCAGCCCTATTTTACCACTCATAGAGCTTTCCCCCTGCAGGTGGGGACCAGAGGCTCGAACCCGGGTGCTTGCACATTGTAATACATGCGCTTAACCAGGTGTGCCACCACCCAGCCCCGCAGAGGACTTTTAAAAGTAATGCATAGTGGATGCAGAAACTCTACTGTGAGAGGAGGACAGCACAGGCTTTAAAAAAAAAATAATAATAGTAAAGGCTAGGCATCCAAAGTCCAACAAAATATTGTTTCACACGTGCTTTTCAGCCCTGCCCTGGGGAGATCAAGGCACGTCATCTTCCTGGGCCTCAGTTCCCTTGTGTGTACGATGAAGAAGGTGTGGAGGACAGCATCATGCACATACAGAAACACTTCATCTTTACTTATTTATTTTTATTGCCACCAGGGTTATGTTCCAGCAGGACCAATCCACTGCTCCTGATGGTGGTGATTATTATTATTATTTTCCTTTCTACTTTATTTGACAGGACAGAGAGAAATTGAGAAGGGAGTGGGAGGAAGAGGCAGAGAAACACCTGCAGAACTGTTCCACCCTTTCCCCCTTGCAGATGGGGCTCGAACCTGGGTCCCCAGCACATGATGTTATGTGCTCTTAACCTGATACACCGCTTCCCACTCTCCATAAAACACTCTCAGGCCCGAGGCTCCAGGTTTAATCCCCAGCAGGACTATAAGACAGAGCTGAGTAGGTCTCTGGTATCATAGTAAAATAAAGATATTTTTAAATGATTTTCTGAAAAATCACACAGCTAGGACCCTGACACTCACGCTCCATCTCTAGCAGTGGGGTCTTCCCTGGAGATGAGAGGTGCATACTTTGTCTCTCTGCATCCTTTCTCCGTATTAAAAAAGAATACTTTTAAAAAATAAAATATCTGGGGGCCGGGCGGTAGTGCAGTGGGTTAAGCACAAGCACAAGAACCCGTGCAAGGATCCCAGTTCGAGCCCCCAGCTTCCCACCTGCGGTAAGGGGCGTGTTTCTCCCCCTTTCTGTCCTCCCCTCCTCTCTCAATTTCTCTCTGCCCTATCCAATAATGACAACAGCAGCAACAATAACAGTAACAGCAACAGCAATGGAAAAAAGATGGCCTCCAGGAGCAGTGATAATCCTGGAGGCAGAAATATATATGTGATGAAGCCGCCACTTAGAAAAGTTAGAAACATAGAAAACACAAGTAGAACCTGAACTGGAGTTGGTGTACTGCAGCAAAGTAAAAGACTCTGGGGTGGGTGGGTGGGGAGAATACAGATCCAAGAAGGATGACAGAGGACCTAGTGGGGGTTGTATTGTTATATGGGAAACTGGGAAATGTTATGCATGTACAAACTATTGTATTTACTGTTGAATGTAAAACATTAATTCCCCAATAAAGAAATTAAAACAAAAAAAAAAAAAAGAAAAAGAAAAAAGAAAAATTAGAAACAGGCTGAGGGCATGGATCCACCCACCAATGCCCATGTCCAGTGGAAAAGCAATTACAGAAGCCAGACCTCCCACTTTCTGCATCCCATAAAGAATTTTGGTCCATATTCCCAGAGGAGGAGAAATGTTAGGGGAAGATGAACAGAGGACTCTGAACTCCAACTCCATCAGGACCTGGAGAAAGAAGAGGAAAAAAAAAAAAAAGGACACTCGGAAGTAGTTAACAGGTATAGTTGTAACTCAGAAAGGAAGAGGAGGCAGGACCACAGGGAAAAAAAAGGGGGGGAGAATATATATAAATATAGACAGTTCTAGAAATAATAGTCCACCCATATCTGTGTCCTTGGGAGAACCACTGCAGTTTCCAATGGAGGGAATGGGGACACGGAACTCTGGTGGTGGGAACGGTCGGGAATTGTCAGAACATCGTAAACCACTATTAAATCACTAAAAACAAAAAAATTAAAATGATTCTTAAAAAAAGAAAGAAAGAAAGACGAAGCTGGTTGCACCATGCTCCTCTTCTGTGTCCGGGACACTGACCCTCGGCCCGTCTCCCCACCCCCTTGAACCCTGGGCCAGGTCCCCCCCCCAACGCGGGGACAAGAGGCCGGTGCCCCCGGTGACCGCGCAGCCCGGGTGCGAGGAGCCGCCCGGCTCGGACCCCCGGTCCCCGGAGCGCGCGCCGCCCCCTGCCCCGCCCGGCCCTCTGTCCGTCTGTCCGTCGTTCCGTCCCTCCGCGGCGGCGCTTCTGCTTCCAGGGCAGCGGGGCGGGGCTGCGGGCGGGGCTGCGGGCGGGAGCGCGGTCGGTCGGTGGGTCGGGCGGGCGGGGCGGCGCTCAGCATCCTCGCGGCCTCCGCGCCTCGGCGCCCCGACCGGGGCCGCGCCCACGCCCGCCGCCCGCCCGGCCTGCGAGCCGGAGCCGGAGCCGGAGCCTCTGCCCAGCCGAACCCGGAGCCGGAGCCGGAGCCGGAGCCTCTGCCCAGCCGGGAACCGGAGCCGGAGCCGGAGCCTCTGCCCAGCTGGGAACCGGGAACCGGGAACCGGAGCCGGAGCCTCTGCCCAGCCGAACCCGGAGCCGGAGCCTGAGCCTCTGCCCAGGCCGCCGAGTCGAACCCGGGAACCGGAGCCTCTGCCCAGGCCGCCCAGCCGAACCCGGGAACCGGGAACCAGAAACCGGAGCCGGAGCCTCTGCTCAGGCCGCCCAGCCGGGAACCGGGAGCCGGAGCCTCTGCCCAGGCCGCCACCACCGAGCCGAACCCCGTGCCGCAGCTCGGAACCCAGGGTCCGGAGCCGTAGCCGGGACTCGGACCCCGAGCCGGAGCCTCTGTCCAGGCCGCCCAACCGGGAACCGGGAACCGGGAACCGGGAACCGGGAACCGGGAGCCGGAGCCGGAGCCTGGGGGCCGGGCCCGACCGGGAAGCGGGGGAGGCGGCCTGCGCCATGGCCGCGGCGGGCTGAGCCGGGTTCGGGGGCCGCCGTCTCGCCGCCCCGCCCGCCGGGCCCCCGCCGCTCGTCCCCGCCGCCGCCCATGGCGAGGCCCCGCCGCCGCCGCCGCTGCTGCAGCTGCTGACCGGGCCCCGCCGCCCGCCCCGTCCATCCTCGTCCTCCCCGTCCGCCCCGTCCATCCTCATCCTCCCCGTCCAGCCCCGTCCAGCCCCGTCCATCCTCGTCCTCCCCGTCCGCCCCGTCCATCCTCGTCCTCCCCGTCCATCCTCATCCTCCCCGTCCGCCCCGTCCACCCCGTCCAGCCCCGTCCATCCTCATCCTCTCTGTCCTCCCCGTCCATCCTCATCCTCCTCATCCACCCCGTCCAGCCCCGTCCATCCTCATCCTCCCCGTCCGCCCCGTCCGCCCCGTCCACCCCGTCCATCCTCATCCTCCCCGTCCGCCCTGTCCTCCCCGTCCATCCTCATCCTCCCCGTCCAGCCCCTCCCGCCCCGTCCAGCCCCGTCCCCGCGGCCATGGGCAACACCACCTCGTGCTGCGTGTCGGCCAGCCCCAAGCTCCACCGCAATGCGCACTCGCGCCTGGAGTCCTACCGGCCCGACACTGACCTGAGCCGCGACGACACGGGCTGCAACCTGCAGCACATCAGCGACCGCGAGAACATCGACGGTGAGCACACCCGGCACCCTGCCACCCAGCAGCCCGGGACCCCAGCCTGGGGACCCGGCACCCAGCACCCTGCCACCCAGCACCCCGGAGTCCCAGCCTGGGGACCCGGCACCCGGCACCCTGCCACCCAGCACCCCGGGGACCCCAGCCTAGGGACCTGGCATCCTGCCACCCAGCACCCCGAGACCCCAGCCTGGGAACCTGGCACCCGGCACCCTGCCACCCAGCACCCTGGGACCCCAGCCTGGGGACCCGGCACCCTGCCACCCAGAACCCCAGGGCCCCTGGCTGGGAACCCGGCACCTGGCACCCTGCCACCCAGCACCCCGGAGTCCCAGCCTGGGAACCCGGCACCCAGCACCCTGCCACCCAGGGTCACCCTAACCAGGGATCTGATACCCCAGCACCCCACTACCCAGGTACCCTGATACTCTATTCCCCCCCCTGCGGGGCCCCCTTGGCACCGGGGATTCCAGGGACCCCTGGCCACTCCCTGGCGTGGGTGGTGGGGACACTGGGTGGCCGTGTGGCCTATGAGTGTGGGCCTGGCGGGGGGGCTGGGCTGGGCGCCTGGTCAGAGGTGGCCACAGGGGCTCTGGGGACAGCAGGCTGGGGCTCCTTGGAAACTTGCCAGTTGACCCCATTTTGCCTTCCCCCTCCAACATTTTTGGTTAAACATTAAAAGAGGAAAAAAAAAAAAAGGAATGGTGGAAATTGGGGTGGAGTCAGGCCGGTTTGCCTAAAGGCTTCATACGTATATAATTTTATTTATTTTTCCCTTTGGAATCTTATCAGAATGGTGTTCAGAGCCAACTTTGGTTAAGTTGCTCCTTTTTATTTATTTGTTTTTTTTTTTTTTTGCTGGGGAGCTGGATTTCTGATTGACCTGTTTGACTTTTGGTTTGGACTCAGGTGTGTGAAGGAAGTTATTAAAGAACTTCCTCGCCGTCCGGGGACAGCATTAGCTTTGTGTGTCCGAAGCACATTTGTTAGTGCCCTACGTTGGAAAGGCCTTTCGATCCTAACCCGCAGATCTTCTCTGACAAGAGTTGAACTGATCGGACGTGTGTGTTTCATGAATTGATCTGACCCGTCAACTTGAGGGTTGAGCTTGTCTCCAGTTTGGAGAGCCAAGTTGAACCTCGACAGGAGAAAAAGACTTTTCTCACTCACTGTTTGGCCTCCCTTACGTTCTTCTCGAGAGTGCTTTTACCTCATCAGGACAGGGACTTGAGTGGGTGCGTACCCATGTTTAAGAGGAGCGATGTCCCATCTGGTCTGGCGGTACGTGATGGTTCCAGAGGACATTCCCAGTGTTACCTGCACTTCAGATGGTCTGTGGACTAATCTCGGCCATGTTTTATTTTGAAACTTATACACCTAGAGGCCTCCAGGTGGATTCGATGCTAGGTCTGCCTTGGTCGCTGTTCTCCAAGTTCCTGAGTGGAGTGTTAGGGTTCACATTCACTTGGTTAAGTTTTGTATTAGAAAGGAAGGAAGGGAGGAAAAAGGAAGGAAAGGAAAGGGAGGGTGAGTCCACAGTGGAGAGTCACTACCAAGTCCTACACAACACTGCAGGCACAAGCATTTGGAATTCATTTCTCTTTATCTTGTTCACTGCTAAAGAGGCTGTTTTAAATAATGGATGAAAAGTCCAAGGAAAAAGGGAGTTTCCCAGTTCTCAGAGCCAGGCCTCAGGTATTCTGTTATTGACGGTGTTGGGGAACAAGGAAAAAAAATTGTAATCAGCTATCTGACCTTAAGGCTTAGAAGAAATAGTATTGTGGGTTCTCTCAAAGCAAAGCTCTGTCATCAGTTCTTTTTAAGGACACATCTGGAAGATTGCCAACTCTTAGGAGGTTCAGGATGGTTTCTGTTACTCTAGAACACTTTAAGAGAATTGCAGTTTATATGATGGGTTTAAAGTGGGAGGTATTGTGGTCTGGGAGGTGGTACAGGGGATAAAGCACTGGACTGTCAAGCACTAGGTCCTGAGTTCAGTCCCCAGCAGGACAGAATACCAGAGTGATACCTCCTCCTCCTCCTTCTTCTTTCTCTCTCTCTCCCTGCTTATCTTTTTCATGAACAAATAATGCTGACCTTCTTCATCAACAAATAAATAAAATATATTCAAATTAGAAATACAAACTCACCTTTTAGACTTTGTTCTCTCCATTTTCCAAATTAATTAAACAATACTTCTAGGACTCCCCTTGCTAGTGGTTCTCCGTTAAGCCAAAAACCCAGGGCTAGGCCTTGGCAGTAAGGAAGTAATTCTGAGACTCAGCATGGTTGAGAATTGCTGACTGGTTAGGTCTTTGAATTGTTACCTGTTTTCCAAGGGGTATTTCTTCAGCAGAAATTTTAATCGATGTCAGAGGCTGGAAGAAAAGATGTCAGCTAAATAGCCCACAGATATTAGATATACAACTATGCATTTTGATTCCTGGATTTTATTGCTTATTTGGTGATTAGAAAGACTTAAAGGTTTGAAAGTGACATTTTAAACTTTGTCTCAGAATTTCTTGACTCACCATGCAACGAAAGCTGAGCCTTTCAAATGTCGTCTTACATCCTGGAAGGCATCGTAGACAACCACAGTTAAAAGCTTTAGAGGAGTTCAAGTGGCTTCTGGGATCAGTCGGTCTCTGAATCACAGAGATAGGACTGGTCTGTGTCTCTTTTCTCTCTGCCCAAACACACAGCATTTGTCTGGAGAATTTCAGTGACTGACTGGAGTGGTTAGGCTTCCATGACACCTGCTGGCAACATGCCCTGTTTTGTCATTCCACGATACTTAACAATTTTGTAATTTCAGATACGATTTCTGATAACACCACTAATAAGTAACAAAAACATCCCCCCCCCCCCCCGTAATCATAGTGTTTGCGACCCTTAAGTAAGGTTTATAATGTGTCAGATGCTGCTCTGTGTTTCTGACTCCTGTTCCTTCAGTCCTCAGAATAACCCCAAGAGGATCACTTGAGGACAGATAAGTGAGACAGAGCAGAAGTGACCTGGCCGGTGTCATACAGCCAGTAAATGAGATGGATGGAGCTTGACTGTCCCCCGGACTCTGGCTAGTCCGCAGCTGGCTTCTGGTGTTAGGGATGTCCTAATAGGTGGCCTCGCCTGCCTTCAGATCGAGTTGTTGCGAGAGAGAGAGAGAGAGAGAGAGAGAGAGAGAGAGGGCATTGCTTCTATGTGTGATAGACTGGAGTTCCCCATCTTATCTGTGAGAGGAGAAGAGAAGAGCTGGGGGCTAGAGAGAGTTTAAAGATTCCACGAGACCAAATCTGGATGCCCGTGACATTGGTTTGATAGTGCCAGTTCTGGGCTGTGACCAGAGTGCTTGATAGCAACCTCATCCTTTGTAGATGAGCAGCTATTCTCCACCTCCTCTCTTTCTTCTCCTCCTTCCCTCCCTCCCCCCTTTCCCTTTTCCCCTTTCTCATTGAGATCTTTTTATTTCTCACCGCTTCATTACGACACCCACAAAGGAACATCAAGCACCAGACCTCAGACTGAGATGTTTGGACTTCAGATTCTGTAGGGTGGATGAGTAGTCTCTTCCAAGCCCAGAGAAGCTTTCTTCCCTGTTACTTTGTCCCAGAGCTGGGTTGCCTGTCCTTCCCCATCACATTGAGATGGTGTCTGAAGTCACAAGTTGTGTCCACACTGAGGTCCGTAGGCACTAAGTTTCCCTGTCTGAGAGCCAGGAAGATAGCTTCTCAGAATGACACATGCAGTGACTCGAAGGTGTAGTTATCTTCTGGCAAGGATGGGTTGGGGTTCACCAAGATGGTCCTGGGGTGCCCCACATCCCTCAGGACCTCTAAGAACTGAAGAACAGAGCAAGATGAACGTTCCGGCAAGCGCCCATCATCCCCTCAAGGGCAGAATACACCCGGAGACTAGGCCCGGCCGAACAGAGAGAGGCTTCTCCAGGATGACCACGGGCGGGCGGTCACCGTGGAGGCCAAGGGACCTCAGCTGGGAGCAGTGGCTTGAGTCTGGGGCCACCATCTCCAGGTGGGAGTCCAGGACTCCACTCAGACCCAGGTCTGGGTGCTGGAGGGTGGCTGCCCTCTTCTCCAGCACAACTCCCAGCCGGAGAGCTGTCTTCTCCGAGGGAACTCCCTCAGCTGAGTGGCATGGGGGACCGGGTCAGAGGTGCCAAGTGTGATTCTGATTTTTTTTCAAATATTTATTTATTATTTATTCCCTTTTGTTGCCCTTGTTTTATTGTAGTTATGATTGATGTTGTTGGCTAGGACAGAGAGAAATGGAGAGAGGAGGGGAAGACAGAGAGGGGGAGAGAAAGACAGACACCTGCAGACCTGCTTCACCGCCTGTGAAGCGACTCCCCTGCAGGTGGGGAGCCGGGGGCTCGAACCAGGATCCTTAGCCGGGTCCTGCGCGTCGCGCCACGTGCGCTTAACCCGCTGCGCCACCGCCCGGCTCCCCCAAGTGTGCTTCTGAAGGGTGTGCTGAATGACTGAGAGGTCCACCGAGGGCGAGTGAAGGCTCCGGAGCAGCTGGTCCAGACGGCCCTGGAGGGAGGGCGTCTCCAGAGAGGGAGCTTCTGCAGGGCGCCTGTGGCCGTGCTCTCCGTCCCGCTCACCCGCCGACATTCTAGTTGCTTTGTGGACGCAAAGGGCAGGTCTCTGCAGACTGCCCACCTTGCCCAGAGTGGGAGCCAACGTGTTCAGGGGAGGGGATGTGCCGGTGTCCCGTCCTTCCATCCCTCCGTCCGACGTGCCCCCAGCTCTGCTCTCTCTGGCTGGCGTGTGCTCAGAGCTGCGGTGCCGTGCGTTTGAATCCCCCCTCCGCAGCCAAGAGAAGCTGGGACCCCGAGTCGCCCATCCTCACCGACTGATGAGTGGGTATTCTAGGCGGTACCAGGAGGGCACCGGGAGCTTCGAGCTGGTGCAGAGCCCAGCCTCTGAGCACAGAAGCCCCAGTGGCGAGCTCACCGGCAGCGGGTTTGCAGCAGACGTGCCTCTCATCGCGTAGTGTCTGTCGCCTCCCTGTCTTTTTTGTTTTTTTTTTATAATTTATTTCTTTATTGGGACGCCTCCCTGTCTTGCCTGTCTCGCGAAGCACCCCACCCACAGTGCGGGACCCCACCGCGAGCACTGGGTGGGTGCGTGGAAAAGCTCTCCCTCCAATAACGGGGCCCACGCAGACTGCACATACCCCGGGGTAGACTCTGACACCGTCTTGTTTTTCTTGTTGTTGTTGTTGTTTTTCTTCTCTGACTTCTTCAAAGCACAAGGCATGTAGAAATGTCCCCGATCACATGAAAGCAACTGCTTGACTTTGCCAAGGGGACTCGACCACAGCGGCCCCAGGCAAGTTATGGGGGGTGGTGGTGGGTGTTTGTGCCTGTTTCTTTCCGGAAAGAGTCTGACTGGGCTCATAGTCGCAGAGTGCTGTGGAAAGATAGATCTGAACCACCTCCCCGCTGCCTTTCCGGGTCACTTATGTTGGTTGCAGTAGTTTCTGATGATTCTCCTCCTGTATTTAGTCTCTTAGGGCTTTCTTTTTTTTTGCCGCCCACTAGCTTGGAGCAAAAGAAGAGATGTAATAGGAAAGTGGAATTTTGGTCTGACAACACACCATTTGAGAAATCCCTCAGATTAGCAAGATTTTGCCTGAAACACTCTTATTCTTTTAGAAGTTCAGTGGTTATTAATTATTATTATTGCCATTAGAGTCAGATCTGGGCTTGGTGGCTTGCATAGTGACTCAGGCATTCCTAGTGTTTTTTTTTTTTTGTTTTTGTTTTTTTTACCAGAGCACTGCTCAGTTCTTGTTTATGGTGGAGTGGGGGATTGAACCTGGAGCCCCAGGCATGAGAATCTCTTTGCATAACCATTGTGCTATCTACCCCTACCTCGGTCATTTTCCTTATAAAGCGTGACAGAGAGCCAGAGAAAGAGAGACACCTGCAGTACTGCTCTGCCCTTTGTGAGACTTCCCCTCCCCTTCCCCCCGCAGGTGGGGAGCCGGGGCCTTGCCTGTGGGCCCTCGAGCATGGCTGACATGCGCCTGCTGCCTGCCCCCTGAGAGTCACTTGAGATCATTCCTGGGCTTGGGAAAACGCCAAGCTCCCAAGGTGTCGACATTCCCAGCGCCTTCCCAGGTCTCAGCACTGGAGTGGAAAAGCAAATCATCTTCTTTCTGCATCTTTGTCGGAATACTGATTTTGTGTACATGACTTTTGGCTGTGTAAGAAAATCTTCATTTTTTGGTTTCTGTTTCCTAGAATGACTCAAAAAGTGAAACAGAAAATGCAGTTCTGAAAAGGTAATTGGAAAGTGTTCAGACGCTGGCAATCTGTGGACTGTGTCAAGTCTCACATGTTTTTCTTCTTTCTTCCCCCCCCCCCCCCCCCCCCGGGGTTATCACTGGTGCCTGCACTATGAATCTACTGCTCCCGGAGGCCACTTTCTTCCATTTTGTTGCCCTGGTTGTTTATCACTGTTGTTGTTGCTGTTAGATAGGACAGAGAGAAATCGAGAGAGGAGGGGAAGACTGAGGGGGAGAGCAAGACAGACACCTGCGGACCTGCCTCACCTGCAGGTGGGGAGCCGGGGCCTCCAACCGGGATCCTCACGCCAGTCTTGGCACTGCTTCTCGCCACGTGCACTTAACCCGCTGTGCTGCTGCCTGGCCCCCCTCCCGTGGTTTTTATACCACAATAAAGTGATTTTACTGCTCCTTATATAAGTGACAGGGGGCCCGTGACTTTATGTCCTGGGCCCTTGCTTTGTGACCTTTGTCCCCGACTCAGTACAGTGGAGTTCCCTTGGCGGGTCAGGAAAGATGGTGAGAGACGGAGCAGCCTCCGAAAACATGTCAGCTGGCTCCTGGCACCGAGATTCCTGCCGGCACACACTAGGGATGATTGTTAGCGACTACTGTAGCCACAGCCTGGCCCGCCTGCTTCAGAGAATCTTGGCTGGCTGGTGAAATGTGAGGCTTCTGTTCCAGACACCTCTGATTACAGACCTGCCGACTGACTCTGAGGAGGGTGAACGGGGGACACCCTGCAGGGAGTGACAGGCAGGCGAAACTGCATTGCCAGGCTGAACGTAGCGTCAGCAGAACATTCTAGAGGCGAGTTCTGTTCCTGGTGGGCAAAATGGGAAAGGAGAGAAGAGAGGGAGGGATGGAGGGAGGGAGAGGCGGTTTTAATAATATTTGGTTGACTTCATATTCTTACTCTGTAACTTGAGCATTGATCAGAGGAATAACTCAAGTAGATACATTGAGAAGTTTGTCTTTTTCTCCGTAGATAAAGCTTACCTCTCTATCCGTAGATAAAGCTTACATTAGACGAAGCCACGGCTTTCTCTTTCTGTTAGTTGACTGTACTTAGTCCTCCGAGTCTGGCTCTGGCTGTCCTTCAGACCGTCTCTGGCACACGGTGCTTGCTGCTCAAGCCAGCTTCAAGGATTTCAGTGTCGATTCCTCAAAGATTGCTACGGTTTATGACATTCTTTTATTTGTTTCTGTGGATACTCTTGTTTTTCTAGTCTTTCTTCCCCCCATCAATGAATGATGAATTACTATTTTTATGTCACCTTTTGCTCTCACCTTTCATCAATAAAAAGAGCTTATATAGGGGGTCGGGCGGTAGCGCAGCGGGTAAGTGCATGTGGCGCAAAGTGCAAGGACTGGCGTAAGGATCACAGCTGCAGGCGAGTCGCTTCGCAGATGGTGAAGCAGGCCTGCAGGTGTCTGTCTTCCTCTCCCCCTCTCTGTCTTCCCCTCCTCTCTCGATTTCTCTCTGTCCTATCCAACAACAATGACAACAATAATAGTAACAACACCAATAAACAAGGGCAACAAAAGGGAAAAAATAGCCTCCAGGAGCAGTAGATTCGTAGTGCAGGCACCGAGCCCCAGGAATAACCCTGGAGGCAAAAAAGAAACCGTGAAAAGAAAGTAGAAAACACAGAGAAATGGACCATTAGTTCCTGCCCCTGGATGGCAGATAACACAGTTAAAACGGGCATCCTACTCCAAGCAACGTCCTCACTACGGGACCCTCATCAGAGCCCACACTGGCAGGGCCGTCTTCAGGAAAATAGAGCAGACCACTGCGAGGTGCGTGAGCGCTGAAGGATTCTGCGTAGTCAGTAACCTGGAAAAAAAAATGAAGAGGAATGAAGGCGTCACACTCTCTGACTTCAAACTGGTACCAAGGCATGTGGCCGCGGGCCGAGTGGTGGCTCACATGACGGTGTGTGGGGACCTGGGCTCAAGCCCCCTGACCTCCACCTGCAGGGCCAGGGAGGGGGAGGAAGCTTTGAGAGAAGGGAAGCAGGTCTGCAGGTGTCCCTCTGCCTCTATCCTTCTGTCTCTCTCCTCAATTTCTCTCTGTGTCTGTCTAATAAAATAAAAACAAAGAGATGCAGTTAAAACCTGTTGGGGCTGGAAATAAAACTAGACGCAGGGGAGTCAGGCGGTAGCGCAGTGGGTTAAGCGCAGATGGCGCAAAGCGCAGGGACCGGCGTCAGGATCCCGGTTAAAGGCCCCGGCTCCCCACCTGCAGGGGGTCTGCTTCACAAGCGGTGAAACAGGTCTGCAGGTGTCTGTCTTTCTCTCCCCCCTCTCTGTCTTCCCCTCCTCTCCAAATTCTCTCTGTCCTAGCCAACGACAGCAGCAGCAACAACAATAATAATAACCACAACAGTGATTAAAAAAAAAAAAAGACTTTCCTTGCCCAAGCCTGAGCTGGCAGTGTGGGTTTCCTGAAATTTGTAGAGAGTCAAGTCTTGATTTATAACTTGCCTAGTGGAAGAAGGTGCGGGGAGGGGGGGGTGAAGAAAAGAAAAGGCCGTGATGTCATGTTGCTGTCGGCCCTGGCCTCTAAGAACACGTGGACGACCGCACTAGCGCAGATGTGTCTACGGACACGGACACGGACAGGGCGACTGAGAAGCCTGATGCCTGCAGGAGGCTGCCGGCCGGTCACAGGTCAGAACGAAGTCGTCCTGCGAGAATGCGGCTTCTCGTTGTTTTGGGGGAGAGAGAGAGAGGAGCTGGGTCGACCGGGCTTGCACCACACAACTGGAAAGGCTGCGGGAAGGGGGACAGGGAGACGGAGTGACAGCTGGGGCTGCTTCTTCTGCTCCCTGTGTGCGCACAGAGCCGGGGCCGCCTCTCCTCGCTCGCATGGCACATGGCAACGGGCGAGATGAACTGGAGATCAGGTCGCAACCGGACCCAGGCGATCCATCTGCTCTGCGTCCCCGAGGCCCTCGGAAGTGTAAGGAAGGTGCCGTCAGGCTGCACCCAAAACTGATGACCAGGCCCGGTACACAGCCTTCCCCTGCAGTGACAGAGTCCAGGGACGGCCTATCCACACTCAGGCGCAGTGTGTCCCCTGCCCTCTCAGGTGTTTCGTTCAGTTGCAATCTGTTTAGAAGGTATGATCGCACGGAATGGAAATCTGGCAAAACGTACTACTCTGTCTTACTTACATAGAGAGGGTTACGAAGCTTCTGGGAGCCAGACAGGGAACATGGAGCAAAAAGTTGTGATTATGGAATATTTAGATTTTTTTAAAAAATTTATTTTCCCCTTTTGTTGCCCTTGTTTTTAATTGTTGTGGTTATTATTGTTGTTGTTGTTGTCGTTGTTGGATAGGACAGAGAAATGGAGAAAGGAGGGGAAGACAGAGGGGGAGAGAAAGACAGACACCTGCAGACCTGCTTCAACGCCTGTGAAGCTTCCTCCCTGCAGGTGGGGAGCCAGGGGCTCGAACCGGGATCCTTACACCGGTCCTTGTGCTTTGTGCCATGGACACTTAACGTGCTTCCCTACCGCCTGACTCCTAGAATATTTTCAATTTTTTTTTTTTTGGTGAGCAGCTAACTCATATAAGGGGGTATTTATACAATAAAGACCAGTGTCCTTGGATTAATTAAATCTCTTAAGAGCTACTATCCCCCTTACCGTCTTCAGTCTGACAGCTTCACGGGGCTCTTCCTTGTGTTGGGTGTTGGCAGCTGAGTCTGGCCCGCCCAGGTGGGAGTGACATGGGTCTGGGTTAGCCGCGCCGGTCTGCTTGTTTCTGGATGAGTGAACACCTCAATCTCCTTGGCGGGCGTCAGTCTGAGACACGGGGGAACCTGATGCTGTGGCCAAGAGTTGACTTCCTTCCTCCCACTGAGTTTTTTCTGTAGTACCTTACAGGTTTCTCGTTTTTGCTCTATTCTGAACGCTGCTTTAAGTGAGATCAGTCTGTGGGGTTCAGCGGCTGAAGAAGCGTTCTTTTAAAACATTAAAAAAAATATCTGGGAGTCAGGCAGTAGCACAGTGGGTTAAGCGCATGTGGCGCAAAGCACAAGGACCAGCATAAGGATCCTGGTTCGAGCCCCCGGTTCCCCACCTGCAGGGGAGTCGCTTCACAGGCGGTGAAGCAGGTCTGCAGGTGTCTGTCTTTCTCTCCCCCTCTCTGTCTTCCCCTCCTCTCTCCATTTCTCTTTGTCCTATCCAACAATGACGATATCAATAACAACAGTAATAACTACAATGACAATAAAAAGACAACAAATGCAACAAAAGGGAAAATAAATAAATAAAATTACAAAAAAAATAAAAAATATCTTAACTTTATGTACTGGATAGTAACAGCCAGAAATTGAGAGTGAAAGGGGGTGGCAGGAAGAGAGACAGACGCCTGCAGACCTGCTTCACCACTCGCAGAGCTTTCCCCCTGCAGGTGGGGACCGGGGGCTTGAAGCTGGGTCCTTGGGCACTGTAACATGCGTGTGTTCAACCAGGTGCACCGCCCCACCACCCGTCCTATCCCCACGTCCAAAGAGATAATTAAAAAATATATATTTATTTATTCCCTTTTGTTGTCTTGTCGTTTTATTGTAGTTATTATTGTTGTTGTTATTGATGTCGTCGTTGTTGGATAGGACAGAGAGAAATGGAGAGAGGAGGGGAAGGCAGAGAGGGGGAGAGAAAGACAGACACCTGCAGACCTGCTTCACCGCCTGTGAAGAGACTCCCCTGCAGGTGGGGAGCCGGGGGCTCGAACTGGGATCCTTACACCTGTCCTTGCATTTTGTGCCATGTGCGCTTAACCTGCTGCACTACTGCCCGACTCCCCCAGAGATAATTTTTAAGGAATTATTTTTATTTTTTTAATTTTTTATTTATTGATTGGATAGAGACAGCCAGAAATCGATAGGGAAGGGAGGGATAGAGAGGGAGAGAGACAGAGAGACACCTGCAGCCCTGCCTCACCACTTGTGAAGCTTTCCCCCTGCAGGTGGGGACTGGTGGCTCGAACCCAGGTCCTTGCGCACTGTAACGTGCGCTCAACCAGGTGCGCCACCACCTGGCCTGTAAAGAATGTTTTATTTGCTTACTTATTCTGGATATAGACAGAGAACTTGAGAGGGAAGGAGGAACTGGAGAGAGAGAGAGATAGAGGAGAGAGAGAGAGAGAGACAGAAACCTGCAGCCCTGCTTCACTGCTCTTGAAGCTTCTCCCTGCAGGTGGGGACCGGGGACTTGATCCCAGGTCCTTGTAACACGTAGCTCAGCCAGGTGCATCCCCCCGCCGTGCTAATTGTATAAGTGGGATTTTGACTTGCGAGAGAGAGCGAGATTGTGAGCAGAACGCTCCTGCCGCCAGTCAGTTTGGAGTCAGCAGGTGCTCCAGTCCCTTGCAGTGTGGAGGTGTCTACAGCGCTTTCTCCTCAGCCATGGAGAAATGGTTAGAGGCCAGCCGGCAAGTAGGCCAGGCTGGCTGGAAGGTGTGCATTTGCCTTCACTTGGGGGGGCGAGGGGGGCTCTGGGGCCTTCGGGGACCCTGACCCGCCCCAGGCAGTGAGCGAGCACATGGGCCGTCTTTCTGCAAACCTGTGTACTTGGTGTTTAAGGCCACCAGTAAGCTTTGGGCCCTGGGTGCTTCATCTTGCTCACACTGTTTCCTCACAGCTCTGGGGGCCGGGGGTGGGGTAGATGCCCCCCTGGGACTGCAGGAGGTCGCACAGTTTCTGGGGCTCCCGGGTCCCAGAGACAAGCGAGCCCAGTTCACTGTCCACTCCGGTGAGGGCGGACGTGGCAGGGAGGGCCCCGTCTCCCGGGGTCCAAGCCGGGGGGGGGGGGGGGGGGGTGGGGGGGTGGGGGGTGGTGCTGCCTGCTGCCTGGGCCTCTCACATGGGCTCTGGCCTCCCGTGAGCCTGAGCTGGCAAGAAGAAGAAGTTTTTTAAATGAGTGGACTAAACAGAAGTGTGTGTGTGTGTGTGTGTGTGTGTGTGTGTGTGTGTGTGTAGGGGGATTTATTTTATTGTTATTTAGACATTTGGCAAAGTTCTGTGATCTGAAAAAAAGCCATGGGAACATGACTTGTTTCAACGTGACTGGCTCTCCATTGAAACTGAGTTCATCATAATAGGCTTTTTTTTTCTTTTCTTCTTCTTCTTTTTTTTTTTTGCTAGAAACGGCAGTTTCCACAAACCATGTCAGTGTCGTTAGGTGAGGAGACACTGGGCTGAGTTCCAGGCTCTTGCTGGGTGCTGGGAAAACAAAGATCGATATGGTGTGGACGTTGTCCTTGAGGACGCGGTGACCTATTAAGAGAGACAGATCTGCAAATACGGGATCGCTGGGCAGGGGCGGGGAAGACGAGGCGGAGATGGTCCTGCTGCAGGGTAGCTGCCAAGACGGGTGCCCGGGAAGGGGGGCTTGGGGGGCCTCTGGGGTGCAGGTTGATCTTGAAGTCAGTCATTCGCTGCTTGGTGTCTTAGCCGCCGAGCCCCTTGGCTGATGACTACGGCCCTGTGGGCGACCGACCGTGCGTTCCCAGAAGCTTCACCGAGGAGGGAACGGAGGGACGGACGGCGGACAGCACCTTGTCTCGCATCTGCATTCGGAAAACCGTCGGCTCAGAGTCGGTTCCGTGGGACAGAAGCCACGTCTTCAGAACTGGAAAAGCAGCACGTTCTTGTCTTGCGGCCGTGGGACCGTCCCCGGGACTGTCGCCCAGGCCCACAGAGAGCCTCCCCGGATGGGCAGAGCCGCGGTGCTGCCGGGCCCCAGGCCTCCAGGGTGATCGCTGGGGCTCGGTGCCTGCACTACGATGCCACTGCTCCTGGAGGCCGGTTCTCCCCCATTTTTGTTGCCCTTGTTATTGTTGTTGCTATTGTTGTTGGCTAGGACAGAGAGAAGTGGAGAGAGGAGGGGAAGACGGGGGAGATGGAAAGACAGACACCTGCAGACCTGCTTCACCGCTTGTGTAGCAACCCCCCCCCCCTGCAGGTGGGGAGCCGGGGGCTCGAACTGGCATCCTTATGGCCGCCGGTCTTTGAGCTTCCGCTTAACCTGCTGCGCTACTGCCCGGCCCCCTCACTGGCTTTTCTTTAATGTGATGTCTGTTTGAGGGTGCGCCTTGAAGGACTGCGTTAGTTATCAGACTGGATAAGGGATTGTCCCCACAATCAGCAGGTTCCAGAGCACACTTGGAAATATTTTTAAAATCCTTAATTCGGTTTTCCTAAAGGTTTCTCAAGGACACTACCCCCAAAATGAATTGATGTGGGGGTGGGCTGGTTGTAGATAGCGTCATGGTTCTGCACGGAGACTCTCATGCCTGAGGCTCCAAAGTCCCAGGTTCAGTTCCCCTCGCCACCATCAACCAGAGCTGAGCAGTACTCTGGTAAACCGACAAAGAAAGAAACCAATGGATAGTCAATAAATGGATGTGGGTAAAACTCAAATTAGGGGAAAAGCCAGCGAAAAGATACCAAGCCTTAGGAGCAAAAGCGTGGCTGTTTATATTAAGAATTAAAAAAAATAATTGTGTGGAGTTGTACCCCTCCTACCTTATGCTTTTGTTCACTAATCCTTTCTTAAATTAAAAATTTAAATAAAAAAAAAAATAACAAAAAAAAAAAAACTACAAAAAAAAAAAAAAAAGAATTAAAAAAAATAAAACCAAAAAAGTCCCTGAGGCTTTTTGTTCAGTCGGCTGTGAAGACGTCTGCCCCTCTCTCTGAGCTGTGCCTGAGAAGCTTCTGCCCGCGCCCGCCCTGCTCGAGATGACCTGCTTCTGCCACCTGAAGTTCAGTTGATATTTCTTTTCTGCAGCTGCCCCAGGTGACAGTGTCATACAGCCTCTGCTGCGGGCAGGGGCCACGGGGGCCAGAGGGCAGCAGGTCTGGGTGGTGCCCCACTGAGAACAGCTGCTTCCATTGTTCAGCCCAGAGTGTCCCTCAGGCCAGGTACAGCACCCGCTTCCTGTCCGAAGCCGGGGAGGGAGCCAGGGCTGTGAGTGACCCACACAGCAAGGCCGGTTCTCCGGCTCCTGCTTACTGGTTGCTCCTTACGGCCCCGTCCTCCTGCCCTGTCTGTGATGCCAGCTCGACTCCTGCTGTCACGGTGCCAGTAAAAGCCAGCTGCTTCCCCATTGCGCGGTGTCTGTGCCCCGTCCCGCCTCCACCCCCAGACAGTGAGCACCCCCACGGGGTCCTGGCATTCCTCAAATCCTCCCACTGGGCCCCGGCTCAGGGTCCTCGCCTGGCTCATGCCCTCTGCCTTGTATATACTCTTCTCAGAGACAGTGGCCCACTGCTTCTGAGTGTCCTGTGTGTCACCTCTTTCTTTCTTTTCTTTTGTCCTTTTTTAAAAATTTTTTTTTAACCTCCAGGGTTATCGCTGGGGCTGGGTGCCTGCACTGCTAATCCACGGCTCCTGGAGGCCACTTTTTCCATTTTGTTGCCCCCCTTGTTGTGGTTGGTACTGTTATTGTTGTTATAGCTGTTGTTATTGTTGGCTAGGACAGAGAAATGGAGAGAGGAGGGGAAGACAGACGGGAGAGAGAAAGACAGACACCTGCAGACCTGCTTCACCGCCTGTGAAGCGACCCCCCCCTGCAGGTAGAGACCTGGGGGCCTGAACCGGGATCCTTATGCCGGCCCTTGCGGCCCTTGCGCTTTGTGACATGTGCACTTAACCCGCTGCGCTACCGCCCAGCCCCTTTCTTTCTTTCTTTTTTTTTTTGGGGGGGAGGGGAGTGTTCTCGATCAGAAAGCTATCCAGACAGTAGAACTCTTCTGCCCCGTGCCCTCAGACCTGCCATTAGCATTTCTTACTTTATCTGTTTGTGAATGTCTGGGGAACGTAGACTTGGGGAGGACAGGAACTGTGTCCGCCTGCCCGCCAGGCTCCCTCAAACACCGCGTGGCCCCCAGCAAGTGCTCAGTGAATATCCGAGTGGCCGTGCTGGCAGCGACACATGCACTTAGCAGTTGAGAAGTACCGTTTGTGGGTTTTTTTTTTTTTTTTTTCCATGAGAGCACAGGTCAGGTTACTCTGTAAGCTGTTGTTTAGTTGGGTCCTGTTTGAGGTTTTCTCTTGACTAGATTCAGGGTCTGCCGCCTTGGCGGAGTGAGAGGGTAAGACCTCAGGTTTAGTTAGATAGGCTTATGCAAGCTTCCTCTGTATTGAATGGTCCTTTGTTTTTTTCCCCCCGTAACTTATTTTAAGGTACTCCCATCAAGAAACGATATATAGCCTCCGAGGAATCTAGTAATGTATGTGCAAAGAAGGTAGGAAATGATCTCATCCCCAGACTGGTGTCGAAGAGAAAAGGGTCCAGATTAATAGTAAATTTGCTTGATGGGGTGTGTGTGTGTGTGTGTGTGTGTAGGGGAAGGGTTGTGAGTAAGGGAGAGAGAGAGAGAGAGGAAGAGAGAGTATATGTGGGGGGTTGGGCGGTGGCACACCAAGTTAAGCGCACATAATATGAAGCGCAAGGACCCGTGCAAGGATCTCATTTTGAGCCCCGGGTTCCCCACTTCCGGGGGGTCACCTCACAGGCGGTGAAGCAGGTCTGCAGGTGTCTGTCTTTCTCTCCCCCTCTCTATCTTTCCCTCCTCTCTCCATTTCTCTCTGTCCTATTCAATAAAATGGAAAAAATGGCCTCCAGGAGCAGTGGATTCGCAGTGTTGGCACTGAGCCCCAGCAATACCCCTGGAGGCAAAAAAAAAAAAGAGCAAGAGAGAGTGTGTGTGTGTGCAATAATAGTTCCTGGTGATTTGGCATGCTGTGTTCCTGTTTCTCATATGACTCCTGGCATTTTGGCCCTCCCACCCAGAAATCACCAGTCATCTGAACAGTCCGAAGTGGCATACAGCTCTGGAGTTCAAGTGCCTGGAGTCAGCAAGCATTCCTTTTTAAAATAGTTTGGTCTTTAAGATAGTATTCTTATCTGTCACCGCCCGGGACAGGAAGCTGACTGCGTTTTCCTTCCCTGTTTGTCCCACATGTAGTTAGAAACGTCAGAAAGTTGCTTTTTGACGACTGGACAGAGATCTTAAAATCAGTTACAAATGATGCCTTGCATTTAAACTAAGTAAAAAGTGTTGTAGTGATGGGATGCTGTACACTGTTAGGGCACTCTTCAAATCCACATTCTTAGTAGTCTTAAATATTTTTAAGGAGTTCTGAAATTTTCTGTGCAAACTGACTTTATCAGGAACACTGTCTCTGTTAGTGTTCTTTTTTTTTTTTTAATATTTAGTTAATCATTTTTCCCTTTTTGTTGCCCTTGTTTTTTTTTATTGTTGTAGTTATTATTGTTGTTGTTATTGATATCGTTGTTGTTGGATAGGACAGAGAGAAATGGAGAGAGGAGGGGAAGACAGAGGAGGAGAGAAAGACGGACACCTGCAGACCTGCTTCACCGCCTGTGAAGCGACTCCCCTGCAGGTGGAGAGCCGGGGGCTCAAACTGGGATCTGTTAGTGTTCTTAATGGGCATTTAACTTCTGTGAGTTTTGTGTTTTTATACTTCATTTTCCCCAGATAACTGTTTAGTTTTTTTTTTTTAAACTTGATTATTTTAGATTAGTCTTACTAGTTTTCTGTGATTTATTATGGAAGTTTATAAAGGCCATATTTCCTTTTTTTTTTTTTTTTCTTCACATTTGAGGGCTTACAAAAAGTTGTATGAATGTGATTTGGGGCCATTCCAGATCTAGGTCTTGTAAAGATCTGAACATTTCCTGTTAAGATTCTTGGTTTAAGAGCAAGAACACATTGCATCTGCTTTTGAAACGGGGCGCCTCAGCTTAACAGTCCATTTTGTGTCATGTTGAACTTTGGACATTAGCACTTTGCAAGGTGGAAAATGTTAACTACAGGTGAAGGATTTTTTTTTTTTATTGCTGGGTTTACCTGCAATAAAAAAATTATTTATTTAGCTGAGGAGATTTGTGGAGTATAAATAAGATAGGTATCTCTCCCAGAGGACATTGGTCATTGTCCCTGGAGGATATTGGAATTGAAAAATAAATAAGAATGGCATACATTCTTAGTCAGCTAGAATAGGAAAAAAAAGTTTCCGTATTTGTTTAACTTGTCTTCATGATGTCAGTGGCTATGGCTTTCTTGTTAATGGCAGCTGTAATGTTTTTAAAAACAAAAGAAAACAATAAAAACCCCCCTTGATTCTTCTGTCCTTAACAATTGAGGAAATGTTACTGGGTGAAAGGGCCCAGAGGCCCGAAGTCCTGTGAGAGACGAGGTCAGGGAATCCAAGATCACCCATTGCAAACATGTTGAAATGCAGACATAGAAAGCCCATGAAAGCACAGGTCACTAGACCCGGCATTCACCCTCGCTCGTGTGCCCTCACGACACCTGCTGTGGGGTGGCCTACTGCAGGCTGAGAGATTCTCTTGTTGACTTGCTTGATTTTCGCGGTCGTCAGTTCTCTGTTGCTCCTCTTAATCTTTGAGTGCTTGGGGACCGCCAGTTAAGTATTAATATCAGGTAACAGGAAAATGGTTAGCAATCTGAATAAAATATTTAGTCCATAGTACTATATTCTGGAAACTGTTCTGTGAGTGTATGTACTATTTATTTAGGGAGAGCAGGGTTCAGGTTACACTGGGGACTCTGATCTGTTTTCTGCACTTCTCTAACCTGAAAGGTATTTTGAAATAAGTTAAACAGTCTGGGGCTGGGTGGTGGTGTACCTGGTTAAGTGCACACATTACAGTGCACAAGGACCCGGGTTCGAGCCCCGGGTCCCCACCTGCAGCGGAAAAGCTTTCTGAGTGGTGAAGCAAGGCTGCAGGTGTCTCTCTGTCACTTTCCCTCCCTCCCTCCCTTCCTTCCTTTCTTCTTTTCTCCCTACCTTCCTTTCTTTTCTTTTTTTTTTTTTTTTTCATTTTGCCTCCAGGGTTATTACTGGGGCTTGGTGCCTGCACTACAAATCCACAGCTCCTGGAGGGCATCTTTTTTCCATTGCTGTTGTTGTTGCCGTTATTATTATTGTTGCTGCTGCTGTTGTTGAATAGACAGAGAGAAATGGAGAGAGGAGGAGAAGACAGAGAAGGGGAGGGAAAGACAGACACCTGCAGACCTGCTTCACCGCCTGTGAAGTGACTCTCCTGCAGGTGGGGAGCCGGGGGCTCAACAGAGAGACACCTGCAGCCCCGCTTCACCACTCGTGAAACTTTCCCCCTGCAGGTGGGAACCAGGGGCCTGAACCTGGGTCCTTGTGCACTTAACCAGGTGTGCCCCCACCTGGCCCCCAGTCAGTGCAGACTTGTCCTTTTCTGTCCTGCAGATGCCGTGCTGGTGGCATCTCAGTGAGGTCATTGACTTTCTGAAAACATCACACGCTGCGTTTTGTTATGAGCTTGATTTCTTTTCTTTCTTTCTTTTCTTTTTTTTTTTTAAGTAGGACACGGGTAACCCTGTGCCCTTTTGAGGACCAATCAGATTCTGTTACTTTTCCAAAAGCAGTGACCAGATGCTCTAATGCTAATTTGGACCTAAAGCTAAGAAAGGAGCTTTCTTTTCTTTCCTTTCTGGGTGAACTGTTTCTGAGTCCATCTCCTCTCGCGACACGCACCGTTGCTTGCCAGTGGGGTTTCCTGGGATGACGGGGACGTCCCACCTGTAGCTACCACGCACTTGACGAGCCACTGGATTGAAACTGAGTTAATATTAAGGAACTTCGCTCGCTGAGTGGTCGAATGCCAGCTTCAGTGGGAAAGTAGGGAACGGAGACTAACGCTCACAGGGTAACTGAATTCGGGATCGTTAGTGCAAAATCTCCAATGAGAACACCTTCCTGGGCTGGGGGCAGGGCGGTGACACACCTGGTTAAGTGCACATAGTACTAAGCACAAGGCTCCGGGTACTAGCCCTGCTCCCCACCTGTAGGGAGAAAGCTTCATAAGCGCGGCGAAGCAGGTCTGCAGGTACCTTATGTTTTTTTCTCCTGCTCTGTCTCCCCCTCCTCTCTCAATGTCTCTCTGTCTTGTCCAGTAAAATGGAACAAATGGCCTCCAGGGGCAGTGGATTCTTAGTGTTGGCGCCAAGCCCCAGTGGGATAACCCTGGAGACGACAAAGGAAATGAAAGGATCTTACCTGGCCAGCTGTGGAGTTGGCGCTACTGTGTTGCATCCTCTCCTGCCTTTGGAGTCCCTTATGTGAGAGGTGCCGCTTTTAAACTCTTTTTTTTTAAAAAATGTTTTTATTTACTTATTATTGGATAGAGACAGAGAAATTGAGAGAGGAGGGGAAATAGGGAGTGAAAGAGAGAGAGCGACCCCTGCAGCCGTGCTTCACCACTCAGGATGCTTTCCCCCTGTAGGTCGGACCAGGGGCTTGAACCCTTAACGCTTAACCTTAACGCTTAGCCCTGTGAATGCTTGACCATGTGTACAACCACCTGGCCCCTAAACTCTTTTTTTTTTTTAATAGACTTTTTTTTTTTTTAACCAGAGCAAGTTAAAAATCCCCCGGCTGGTGCAGGGGGATCAAACCTGTGACTTTGGAGCCTCAGGCTTGAGTCTCTTTGCGTTGAAACCATTGTGCTGTCTACCCCCACCCTTTATGTAAATCTTTCCCTGTCAGTAAACATAGTTGTCTTCACTCCTAATCATTGTGCAGTGTCCTACATCTTATCTAATCTCCCACTTACCCTTTCATATTTTCTTTTAAAATGTTATTCAGAAGGTTAATTATATACATGTGTGTGTAATTCACACACATATTCAATATATATTGAGTCCATGGTATATGTGTCTTGCCTAGTTCCTTTGGGAAACCATGTGGGCCAGGTCCTGCGTGCCTTGGGGTTGTTTATTTGCACGGCCAGAGTGCCGCCCGCCACCCACCCCCCCAGCTGTGCCAGTCTGCGTCTGTGAAAGGGGCTGCGTGTTTACACAGCAGTGACCCAAAGGCAGCCACCGTCTGCTCCTTCCGCTTTGCTCCGGCGTGAGGAAGCCAACCATGAGGGTCTGCTGCCAGGCCAGTGCTGCCGGTCTGGTACTGACGACTGGTGCTCATTTATTTACATGTGGGAGGGAAATGCAGTAATTTTATTTCTCAATTAATTATTTTTATTATTTTTTACATTTATTAAATATTTATTTATTTTCCCTTTTGTTGCCCTTGTTGTTTTTCATTGTTGTAGGTGTTATTGTCCTTATTCATGTTGTTGTTAGATAGGATAGAGAGACATGGAGAGAAGAGGGGAAGACATGGGTAAAATCAGAAGAGGGACCGGGAGACGTGGGAGTAAGAAAGCGTGGCGTCTGGAGAGGGGCCGCGGGCCCAGTTCTTTCCTGGAAGTCGCCGGAGCGAAGACCAGACGGCTTGTTTGTGGGGGGCCAAAGGCTTTACCAGAAGCCAGGGCCGCTGGTGTGCGGACCCCCCAGCCTCCAGAGGCGCGGCCTTGGCCGAGTGCATGTGTTTCCGGGGCTTCGGCTGTCCGAGTATTCTCCACCTGCAGACACTGCCGTTTCTGAGATCAAAGAGAACCTTTCGAGATGGAGTCCACACGCTCTCCTTCGTTTCCGTTTCTCCTTACATAAGATCGCCTTCTTTCTGGTTTTTACCGCTTTGTTTGGGCCTTCCCTCTTCCTGCTGTCAGGTCGCAGCGAACTGTGTTGGCCGCTTCCCCAGCGGTGGCAGACGGCACTCGTCCTTCCGTCCATCTGTCTGTCCGTCCCCCCGCTCAGCTGTCACAGGCCTGTCCCTGCGGGTGAGACCACTCCCGGGCCCGCACCCTCATTCCCGTCTGTCCATCTGTCCTCTGCTTGGCTGTCACAGGCCTGTCCCTGCGGGTGAGACCACTCCCAGGCCCGAACCCTCACTCCCAGGCCTCCGCAGGGCTGAGCCAAGCGAGCGCCGCCCTCACACTCTGGCTGGGCCAGAACGGGCCTCTCTGTGTCTCCTGCTGCCAGCCTGGGCTGTGCCCATCCCACTGGGTAGTTCAGACGTTTGCTGAAAGGAGGGATGAGATGATGTGTTTTCCGTGCCCCCCTGCCCGGGGTGGGGGCTGCGGGAGATGATCGTCTTACTCCCCCCTCCTCAGCCCCAGCTCTGGGGGTCATTGGAGGCCAGGAGGCCCAGGGCAGAGAGGCCCGTCGGCGGGCAGGGCACCCGGTCTCTCTCCAGACGCCAAGCTCCCGCGCTTGAACACCGGCTGCCGGCGTTCAGAAATCTTTCCACAGTTTCCAGGAAGGAAAAGCCCGTCCTCCTCCCTTAATCTTGAGAAACTTCCTGCTGATCTGCCATCTCGAAGACCCGCCCAGGTTTCTTTCATGATGATGATGATGATAGGCCCGGACTAACAAATTAACAGGCATACGCAGCCTCAGAGTCTCCTGCCTAAGAGTAGCTAAGAGGTGTGGGTGACTGGGTGGGTGTCGGGGAACCGAGCAGCTCGACCTGAGCAGGACGCCTTCCTGTGACGCTCCACGCTCCACACTCCACCCCCCAGAGCTCTGCTGGCATCACAGGAAGGCAGGTTTGTTAGTGGTCACGTAGGCAAAGCTTCAGATAGAAGGCTCCACGGAGTTCAGGGAAGTTGTGGTCTCTGGCAAGACTTACACAGAACTATTTCTGTCATCCCTGAAAAGTCGGATCTTTTGTTTCTCAGAAAGCACCTCGGACATTTTAATGGTTTTCTTTTTTTTTTTTTTTTTTTAATATGGGATAGAACTATGAAACTATAAGTTAAGGGTTTTTTCTTTAATATTTATTTATTGTTGTAGTTATTGTTGTTGTTGATGTCATCGTTGTTGGATAGGACAGAGAGAAATGGAGAGAGGAGGCGAAGATGGGGGAAGGGGCAGAGAAAGACAGACCCCTGCAGACCTGCTTCACCGCCTGGGAAGTGACTCCCCTGCAGGGGGGGAGCCGGGGGCTTGAACCGGGATCCTTATACTGGTCCTTGCGCTTTGTGCCACCTGCGCTTAACCTGCTGTACTACCGCCTGACTCCCATTTCTTTGGAGAAAACTGCTTTATTGGCCTTTCTTATCCCCTGTTAGATGTGTCTTGCCCAGGTTTTTCATAGGACTTTTCTTAGTGTGTTGAACCAGTTCCTTAGGTGAACTGAAGAGAGACCAAAAAAGGCAATTTAATAGTTGTGTCTCTCTGTCTGTGCATGTGTGCGTGCGTGCGTGCGTGCGTGCGTGCGTGCGTGCGTGTGTGTGTGTGTGTGTGTGTGTGTGAGAGAGAGAGAGAGAGAGAGAGAGAGAGAGAGAGGTATGAAATCCACTAATGTGGAATCAGAGGTCTTTCTGCTTTTGTCCATGAGTACATATGAGGCTTCCCAAACTGGACCTCATTCATCCGAGCTGACCAGATGTTTCCTGAGTAGTGAGAATTCTGACTTGTGGAAGCCTGTTCTCTGCAGACCACTTTTGAAAACATTGGAAAGTGTGTGTGACCTGTGTCCTTAAATTACCCGAACGACCGTGTAACCGTCCAGATGTCAAGATCAGAATTGGCAAGGGGTGGGACTGGGGAGCGTCTCCAGCAAGTCGGTTTGCCCTCAAGCCTGAGCCTCTGCAGACCCCACAGCCACCCAGCACCTCTCCGCTGCCCCGGTAGGGAGAGTGAATCTTGCCTACCACCCAGCCGCACCCGTGCTCTTTTGACTTTTAAGTCGATTTGCCACGTATCTGAAAGCAGATGAGGGACGAGGCCTAAATCAACTGTTGTACTTGTAAATTCACATGAAATGTCGTGTGTGTCACTGCAGCTAAGCCTAGGCCTTAGAACCAACCATGACGTACTTTGTCCAGAGACTTGGCCCGGTAAGGCCGGCCACTGCTTTTCCTCCTCTGTCAGCTGCTTCCTGTCTGATCCTGGCTAGAAGAAGCTCTTCTATTTGGGCCGAAACAGAGAAAAGCTGAGAGGGGAGGGGAGGGGGTGATAGAGAGGGAAAGAGACAGAGAGACACCTGAGGCCCTGCCATACCACCTGACCACTTGGTGACAGGTGTCCGCCTTCATCCCCCTGCCCCCGCACTGCTTCCCGCACGGGGCTGGGGACTGGGCGGCAGAGGAGGGAGGGCCTGGGACGGGATCCGTGGGTGCAGCACCCGTGTTGAGGAGGCCGGTGGAGGAAGGGCAGCAAGTCAGGAGAGAGACGGGCGGAAGCGAGGAGAGGCGTGGTTCCTGTCAGTAGGGGACAGCGGCAGAGAGCCGAGTGTTCAGCGAGCGAGTAAACCCCACTGCATCTGATGTGTTTGCTACTAATGGCCGTTTGCTGTGTCCTTTAAAGACTGGAGAGAGGACGCAAGACAGGCTGTCACACTCTTCCAGTGGGACAAGTACAGCAGAGGGCTGAGATCTCAAAGTGAAAAGACTTCTCTTTATTGCGGGGGATTAATGACTTAACAGTAACATACACTAGTTTGTACATGCGTAACATTTCCACATAACAATACAGCCCCCACTAGGTTCTCCTCTGCCATCCTGTTCCAGGACCTGAACAATCTCCCTTCCCCCCGCCTTCCCTCCCTTCCCGCCCCAAGTCCTTTACTTTGGTGCAAGACACCAACTCCAGTCCACATTCTGCTTAGTGTCTCCCCTTCTGTTCTTATCTCTCAACTTCTGTCCATGTGTGAGAACATCCCATCTTCATCCTTCTCTTTTGGCTGATCTCACTTCACAGGATTCCTTCAAGCTCCGTCCAAGAGGAGGTGAAGAAGGTGAAGTCATCCTTTTTCACAGTTGAGTAATAATTCTGTTGTGTATATGGGCCACAACTTTCTCAGCCACTCGCCAGTTGTTGGACACTTGGGTTATTTTCAGGTTTTGGCATCATCATCATTATTATTATTATTTTAAACCACCAAATGGCAGCTGCTTATATCTTTTGAAGGCTCAGGTGATGGAACCAGTATAGAGGGACATTTTAAAGATAATTTAAAGAGCCAGCGTGCAGGAGAAGGGAGAGGATGAAGTGTTCCCTGGGGACTCTGGATCCAGTCAGTGAGAAAGGAAGTGAGTCTGGAAGGCCTCTGTACTTCATTTTGTTATTGTTTTTTTCCCCCTTTCAGGGAAGAGAGGAATTGCACTTGTTAGGACTGTGCATGAGGGGTAACAGAATTCCAGTATGCAAAGGCCAATGTTCCAAAAATCTGTCTTTGCTACCGTCATGTCTTGAGCTGCCAGAGTCGGAGGACCCACCTCTGAGGCCACGGTTCTTACCATCGGCCCCTGCAGACTTTGCGCTCAGTCTGCCAACCGAGTCCCACCGACCCTGGGCTCATCTGACGACGTGCCGCAGCTCACACAGGCTTCTGCCTCTGCCTCTGCCTCTGCCAGGGTCAGCCCTTCCTGCTCCACCTCCCCCTTGTGACCCCTCACCTCACAGAGAATCGAGACGCCCTGTTTAACATCAGGGTTATTTTTATTCATGCTTTCATTTCCTCTGCAAATTCAGGAACAAAGGATTTTAAAGTTCAGGAAAGTTTTTTTTTTTTTTTTTACACAAAAAAACGTAGTGAGAAATTGAACCAAGTGTCAAGGAGAAGCCCCGAGTTGGGGCATCTTGAGTTTGAGTCCTGACTCCCCCCCCCCCCCCCCCCAGGTCTGGGGCGGTGGGTGGGAGCTTGTCACTTTAGTCATTTACAAAAGCTGAATAGTGAAGCCGGCCTTTTAGGAATGTGGGGCCTAGGCCAGGCTCCTGGCCTGTGCCCAGTAGACCTCTCTGCAGTGGTTCATAGCCATTCCTTTGCGTCCCAGCTGGGTGGGTGGTGAGAGGTGGGGGGGGGGTCCGCGTGCCCCTCCCCGGTCCTGCAACCCCCCTCCCCGCATAGTGGGGTGCGTGCGTGATTGGCGCCGGGCAGACACTCCTTCATTCGTGGTGCCGGAAATGTCAGTCATAAAAGGAAAGGGCATGGGAGTTGGGCTGTAGCGCAGCGGGTTAAGCGCAGGTGGCGCAAAGCACAAGGACCGGCATAAGGATCCCGGTTCGAACCCCAGCTCCCCACCTGCAGGGGAGTCGCTTCACAGGCGGTGAAGCAGGTCTGCAGGTGTCTATCTTTCTCTCCTCCTCTCTGTCTTCCCCTCCTCTCTCCATTTCTCTCTGTCCTATCCAACAACAACAACAACAACAATAACTACAACAATAAAACAACAAGGGCAACAAAAGGGAATAAATAAATAAAATAAATATAAAAAAATTAAAAAAAAAAAAAAAAAAAAAGGAAAGGGCATTTGATTTGTTCCCCAGATCTGCTTTCTCACGTCGGCTACTTGGGAGAAAGGAACACTTATTTCTTAGGGAACAACAGGGTGTCACGTAGGACAGACGGACACTGCTGCTTGACCAGCAGGGTCAGGCTCGGCCACAGTAGAGTGTGACCTAGGGAAGCAGCGGTCGGTGCTGTCACTTTGTGCCGTTCGTTTTTTTTTATTTTTTATTTTTAATATTTATTTCCTTTCTGTTGCCTTGTTGTTTTTTTATTGTTGTGGTGGTTATTGTTGTTATTGATGTCGTCGTCGTTGTACAGGACAGAAAGAAGTGGGGGGGGGAGAAAGACAGACATCTGCAGACCTGCTTCACCGCCTGTGAGGCGACTCCCCTGCAGGTGGGGAGCCGGGGGCTCGAACCGGGATCCTGACGCCGGTCCTCATGCTTTGTGCCATGTGCGCTTAACACGCTGCGCTACCGCCCGACTCCCTTATTTATTTATTTATTTGAACTTTTTATTTTATTTTATTTATTTATTTTCCCTTTTGTTGCCCTTTTTTATCGTTTTTGTAGTTATTTTTATTGATGTCATTGCTGTTGGGTAGGACAGAGAGAAATGGAGAGAAGAGGGGAAGACAGAGAGGGGGAGAGAAAGACAGACACCTGCAGACTTGCTTCACCGCCTGTGAAGCGACTCCCCTGCAGGTGGGGAGCCGGGGGCTCGAACCAGGATCCTTGTGTGTAAATGCTTAAACATCACCTGCGGCGGCCCCCCCCCCCCCCCCCCCCGCGCGCCTTTTTTTTTTTTTTTTTTTTTGGCTTTTCCCATTTCAGAATGGGCTGAGGCCCAGACGTCTTAGTAGAGTGACTGGGTGAAGTGCCCGTATCCTCAGCCTGGAGCCCTGTGTCTTCTAGTCCCACCCTCCCCGCACAGCAGATGTTTGCATTCTGCCTATTAGAATGCTCGGTTTCGGGGGCCAGGAGGTAGCGCACTGGATTAAGTCCACCTAGTATTAAGCACAGGGATCTCAGTGCGAGCCCCCAGCTCCCCACTTGCACCGGGAGAAGCTTCACAAACTGCGAAGCAGGCCTACAGGTGTCTCTCTTTCTCTTCCCTCTCCTCTGTCAATTTCTCTCTGTCCTATCCAATAAAATTAAATTAAATTAAATTAAAAAGTTCACCAGGAGCAGTGGGTTCATAGTGCTGGCAGTGATGGCCCTGGAGGCAAAAAAAAAAAAAAAAAGAATGCTTCTCGATCCTGAGGAACAGAGGGAGAGAAACACTGGAAAGAGAAGAGGAAGAGGGGAAGAAAGGCCAAGAGTGAAGAGGTGTCACTTTCTTCGAAGGAGACCCAGAGAGATCATCTTTCTGCTCTGCCCTCAGCCCCACTCAGCCCCGGAACCACTGTCAGGACAAAAGTTCATCCCGAACTCTGGCTTCCACAGGGCTCTGGTCCCTCCGGCCACCTCCAGCCCTGGAGTCCAGCGCCTGCCGCAGCGAGGGGAGTCCCGGTTACGCCCCCCAGAGACTTGAGCGCCCATCAAGCCGAGGCAGGTGGCGTGAAGTGTGGGAATGAAGGCAGGGGCTGTGGGGGCCGCGGGCCCTGGGAGGCTGCCTCCCCGCATTGGCTGAGCTCGGAAGATCTTTTCTGGGAACCAGCAGGCTGTGAACGCGAGCAGACTTGATTTTGTGGTCAGAAGTTGTCTTTTTTTGTGTGTTTGTTTTTTTTATAACTAGAACACGGAATGATGTCAGAGTCAAATACCTCTGTTTAGTTCTTGGGACATACTTTCACTTTTGGTGTTGGCTGTGACTGGAAAGGATGATGGTACTTGGAGAGTCTTTGAGGCCACAGAGGAATACTGGGTTGTTGTTTTTTTGTTCCCACTTGGAGTCAACCTAGTCTATCACATTCTTAGGAATCTTAGAATGTTTTCCTCAAGTCAAATTCTTACAATTCCCAAATTATTAGACTCTGTCTCTCCTCTCTCCCTCTCTCCCTCACTCCTTCTCTCCCTCTTTCCCTCTCTCCCTCTCTATTACCTTCAGGGTTATCGCTGGGGCTCAGTGCCAGCACTACGAATCCACTGCTCCTGGCGGCCGTCTTATTAAGTAGGACAGAGAGAGATTGGGAGAGGAGGGGGAGAGAGAAGGAGAGAGACAGAGAGACACCCGCAGACCAGCTTCACCACCTGTGAAGTGACCCCCTCCCCTGCAGATGGGGCGCCCGGGGCTGGAACTGGGACCCTTGAGCTTAGTACTATGTGCGCTGCGCCCGACCCCCGCCCTCCTCTCTGTTTGACCTGTCTGAACGACTTCTGCAGGCTATTTCCTGCCCCCCCCCCCCCAGTCGCCAGACTTGAGGTCACTGAAAGGGTGGGTCTGGAAGCGGCAGTCCCATTTTGGTACGGAATCTGTGAGGGAAGCCCGGAGCCAGCCTGACACCCAGCCCTGCAGTCTCTGTGGAAGGCACTGTGCTGTGTAGCCACCTCGGAGAAGTGACCAGGTGGCCAGAGCCGCTTCTTGGAGTAGCCTTTGGCGGCGGAGGGTAGATAGCATAATGGTTATGCGAAGAGACTCTCATGCCTGAGGCTTCAAAGTCCCAGGTTCAATTCCCCCCCCCCCCCCACCATCATAAGCCAGAGCGGAACAGTGCTCTGGTAAAATTCTGGAACAGTGCTCTGGTAAAATTAATAATAATAATAATGATAATGATAATGATAATAATAATGGAATAGGCTTCTCTTCTTTCCTGCTTTGGATCTGGGAATTGAGTCCCGTTTCCAGGCAGGGCCCCATGACGGGATTTCTAGAACCCAAAGAGATCTCACAGCTTCTGTCTGTCTCGTGTTGCATGACACAGAACCTGCCAACGACCAGCTACGTCCCAGCATCTATTTTTAAAATCAGGCAAGCAAACAAAAGAAAACCAAGACTAAAAAGAATGGTATAACAACTCCCAATGTATCCGTGACCCCGGCTCCAGTGATTTCAAAACGATGCCCAGAGGCCACATTGCCTGCACAGCCTGGAGCACTCAGCGGACTTCCCCTGAGTCACCTCACGGCAGCCCCGTGGGGCAGCCGATCCCACGTCTCCATCACGTCTCCAGCTTTAAGATGAGAGCACTGGAGTAGCTATTCCCCCCCCCCCCCAGCCCTGCTCAGCTCTGGCTTATGGTGGTGCAGGGGGTTGAACTTGTGACTTTGGAGCCTCAGGCATGAGCGTCTGTTTGCATAACCATTATGCTGTCTACCCCCCACCGGAAGGAAGATGAGCTCTCTGGTAGGCCCAGAGCTCCTGAGGGGCTGCTCTGACCCTGCTGGGCAGGCCATGGTCCACCAGGCACTGGGTGGGGAGGATTGACTCCCCTGTGAGGTGGCGGGGGGTGGGGGGATGGGTGGGCACGCCGTCTGTCAGGACTCTGGTGCCAACAGGATCGTAGCCCAGGAGACCGTGGGCAGCACTGCAAGGTGTAGACTCACACACCCGCGGTTCTAAACAGTGTGGCCGCCAGCATGCCCCTCCTCCGCAGACCTTCTGTGGGTGCGTGTGCTAAATAATCGCTATGGTAACTCAAGTTCTAATAACATGTGTACACACTTTAAATGTGTACAAGCTTTAAATGAGCGGTGGTTTCTCTCTCTCTTTTAATTTATTTTCCATTTTGTTGCCCTTGCTTTTTTTTTTTAATTGTTGTGGTTATTATTGTTGTTATTGATGTCGTCATTGTTGGATAGGACAGAGAGAAATGGAGAGAGGAGGGGAAGACAGGGGGAGAGAAAGACAGACACCTGCAGACCTGCTTCACCGCCTGGGAAGCGACTCCCCTGCAGGTGGGGAGCCGGAGGCTCGAACCGGGATCCTTACGCCGGTCCTTGTGTTTGGCTCCACGTGCGATACCCCTGACTCCCTGGTGGTTTCTCTTTTAATAGCTGCTGTAGGCTACATGGAATTAAATCAGAGACTTTTTCTTTTTTAATCAGACATCTGATCTCTTAGCACACACGGGGACTCAGCTCCATGCACTCATTTTGAGAGAGGATTTTTTTTTTTTATTTATGTGTTTTTGTTTAGTGTTTGTTCAAACCTACCCCGGGCCTGCTTGGTGCACATAGAGGCCAGGACACTCTGTGTACCTGCATCCGCACAGCGGGTCTGAAAGGGGCAGTAATGGCACTGCCGAGGCTTCTCCATCTGTCAGACGTCACTTACGTGACTGACCACCTGGAGTCTTTCTGTTTCTGCTTCAAAGTCAAAACTGACAAACTAATATTTTTCCTTGGCAAGTGAAAATTTTACTTAATATGTGAGCTTTTAAGACTTCCCTTACCTGTAAAGGTGGAACTGATAATTTTGAAATAAGCTTTAAAGTTAAAGAAAAAAAAATCAATGAAATCATTATTTTTTATATTTTTATTTTTTAAAAATTTCTTTATTGGGGGATTAATTTTTTACAGTCAGCAGTAAATGCAGTAGTTTGTACCTGCATAATATTTTCCAGTATTATTATTTTTATTTATTTAAAAAAATTAAAATATTTATTTATTCCCTTTTGTTGCCCTTGTTGTTTTATTGTTGTAATTATTATTGTTGTTATTGGTGTCGTTGCTGTTGGATAGGACAGAGAGAAATGGAGAGAGGAGGGGAAGACAGAGAGGGGGAGAGAAAGACAGACACCTGCAGACCTTCTTCACCGCCTGGGAAGCGACTCCCCTGCAGGTGGGGAGCCGGGGGCTTGAACCGGGATCCTTAGGCCAATCTTTGCACTTTGCGCCACGTGTTATTGTTTAAAAGTGACTATTAAGTTGGCCTGAGGGAGCTGTGTCTGGGGTGGCCAGGGGCCCTTAGTAAGGCAGGTTCCCAGTGACCTGGGAGAACTGTGTACTGGTTCTTTCTTTAGAGCAGCAAGGGCTTGGGGGAGTCCCCAGAAGAGGAAGGGACACTGGAGTGATGGGCAGTGGTGGTTCTGAGTGCCGTGGGCAGGGGGGAGAGTCAGATGACCAGGAGAGAGAGAGAGAGGGAGAGAGAGAGAGAGATGATCAGGAGAGAGAGAGATGACCAGGAGAGAGAGAGAGAGATGACCAGGAGAGAGAGAGAGAGAGAGATGACCAAGAGAGAGAGAGAGATGACCAGGATATATATATATATATATATATATATATATATATATATATATATATATATGATCAGGAGAGAGAGAGAGATGACCAGGAGAGAGAGAGATGACCAGGAGAGAGAGAGAAAGAGATGACCAGGATATATATATATATATATATATATATATATATATGATCAGGAGAGAGAGAGAGATGACCAGGAGAGAGAGAGAGATGACCAGGAGAGAGAGAGAGATGACCAGGAGAGAGAGAGAGATATATATGATCAGGAGAGAGAGATGACCAGGAGAGAGAGAGATGACCAGGAGAGAGAGAGAGATATATATGATCAGGAGAGAGAGAGAGATGACCAGGAAAGAGAGAGAGAGAGATGACCAGGAGAGAGAGAGAGAGAGATGACCAGGAGAGAGAGAGAGAGATGACCAGGAGAGAGAGACGGAGAGAGAGAGAGAGATGACCAGGAGAGAGAGAGAGAGAGAGAGAGAGAGATGACCAGGAGCCCAGAGCTGGAGCAAGAAAGACCCAGAGCTCTGCATGCAGCACAGACTTTCACCCGTCTGATGATTGGAGACGCAGAGCAGGGTGTCAGGCAGAGATGAGCTGGCAGGGAGGGGAATTCAGAAAGCGAGGAGGGAAGTACCCGCACGCCAAGCATCTTAGAAGCCGCCACACAGACGCAGTTTGCCTGTGAGATAAAAATGTGGGGACCAGGAGGTAAGCTCAGACCTTACCAAGCACAAGACCCTGGGTTCAAACCTGCACCCCACAGGAGCACCCCGGCACTGAGGGGCGAGATCCCTGGACGGTGCTGTGCTCTCTCTCTCTCTCTCTCTCTGAAACATGACGAGAAAGCTGGCCTGGCAGTGGCGGCCTCACATCCCCACGAGGCCTTGGTTGGTACTGCGTCAAAGCCACCACCTCCTGGGCCAGGTGGCACCTGTCACCAGGCACAAGGGCCTGGGTTTAAGCTCCCCACCAGCAGAGGGGAAGGAAGCTTCACGAGTGCTGAAGCAGGGCTGCAGGTGTTTCTGTCTTTCTTTATCTTCCCTTTCCCTCTGTTTCTCTGTCTCTCAAAAAAAAAAAAAAAAAAAGCCAAACAACAGACAGACAATAACAACAAAACCCAAAAATCCATATCATGGGCAGTTATCTAAATTAAAAAGGACACTTTTGGGAGTAGGGTGGTAGCGCAACAGGTTAAGCGCAGATGGCACAAAGCATAAGGACCGGCGTTAAGGATCCGGGTTCGAGCCCCCGGCTCCCCACCTGCAGGGGAGTCGCTTCACGGGCGGTGAAGCAGGTCTGCAGGTGTCTATCTTTCTGTCCCCCTCTCTGTCTTCCCTCCTCTCTCCATTTCTCTCCTATCTAACAATGACGACATTAATAATAACAACAAAACAACTACAGCAACAATAAAAACCAACAAGGGCAACAAAAGGAAAATAAATTAAAAAGTAAATATATAAAAAAAGACACTTCTTTTTTTTTTTTTTTTTGGTGGGGAGGGGTTCGCATGTTGGGTCTAGTATTGTGTGTGGTGCTCGGAGTCCAGCCTTCTTGTTCCTGAGTGATCTTGCTGTCCGGCCACAGGTGACTGACTGCCCCTTGGTGGATGTTGACGCTGCCTGTGGAATTCCATCCCCAAGCCCAGAGTCCCGGACAGGAAGCCGCAGAGGCGAGGCCCTTCCTCTCTCTCTCTCTCTCTCTGGCCTCGTTCCCAAGTCACAGCTAGAGAGTACAGGGTCAGTGGCCACGGCCCGCAGGAAGCAGCCCCTTGTGCTTTGTCACGACCCTGCAGGGCAGGGTGGTCGGGGCCATTCTGTTCTCAATCCCTCCGGAGGGATCCTGGGCAGACCCGGCCCAGGCCCCCCCCACCCCCCAGCCAGCGTCTCCAAGGCGATTCTGCAGCCTGTCCCGTCATGGTGCTCAGTGCTGAGCTGTATTCGAACCTCCCCGCGCCCCCCCAGACCAGACCTGACACTGGTGTCGCCCGGGGGCTGGGCTGGCAGGGCCGGCAGGGCCGGTACAGGAGCGGCAGCTGTCTGCTGGGGAGCAGGCAGAGCCCCATGTCAGGAAGGGAGTGTTGAGAGCAGGTGAATGGGCGCTGACCAAGGGGCTGGGCGGTGGTGCACTCAAAGTGTGAGGATCCGGGTTAGAGCTTTTGCTCCCCACCCGTAGGGGGGGATCGTACTTTCCAATCCAGGAGCCCTGCTGATTTCTTCCTGTTGCCACCCCCCCCCCCCACTCCTTGCTCTCCGTTTACCAGCGCCTGGCTCAGCTCCGCCTTCTGGCCATGCCAGCGATGGAACCAGGGACCTGGGAGCCTCAGGGATGAAAGTCGTTGGCGAGGTCCCTGTGCCGGCTCCCCCGCACAGACAGACAGGTGGACTGATTTATGGTGCTCTGCCTCAGAAAGTCCCCCTCACAGGGCTTGGGGGGGTGGCGTCTCCCCAGATCTTTGCCTCTTCTCTTCCATCTTGGAAGTCAGTAACCTGGCATCTCTTGGCCGGTTCCTGCAGTGAGTGGTGTCTCTCCATCCAAAGCTGGATGGCAACAGGGGTATTCAGGAGACCCGCGTCTCTCTGCAGGGTTGGCAGGTGCTGTGGAAATACGCGTCTTCACGCGCAAGCTGAGAGACAGACGGGCCAGAACACCCCTGGGCCCTGGCATGTCGGTGCCGTCTCGTATTGACCCAGAGAGAAAGCCCGCGGCCTGGGCCTGGCTCCGTGGGGAGATGTGCCACCGAGCCAGGGAAGATGCCACTCCCAGCCTGTCTTTCTCCTTCCACCATCCACCCTCTGCTTTTCCCCCCGCAGCCCTGCCCTGCGAGGGGTCACTCCTCCTGCTCCTGCTCTTGGGAGAATCTCTGTCAAGAATGGTTTTCACCTGAGGGCCTCGGGGCTACAGCTTATCTTCCTGCACTTTTTCTTCTTTCTTTTCTCTTCTCTCTCTGTCTCTGTCTTTTTTTTTTTTTATGTTTTATTTTATTTTTTTTTGCCTCCAGGGTTATCACTGGGGCTTGGTGCTTGCACTAATAATCCACTGCTCCTGGAGGCCATTTTTCATGTTGTTGTCCTTGTTAGTGTTGTCATTGCTGTTGTTGGACAGGATAGAGAGAAATGGAGAGAGGAGGGGCAGACAGAGAGGGGGAGAGAAAGACAGACACCTGCAGACCTGCTTCACCGCCTCTGAAGCGACTCCCCTGCAGGTGGGGAGCTGGGGGTTTGAACCGGGATCCTTACGCCGGTCCTTGCACTTTGCGCCACCTGCGCTTAACCCGCTGCGCTACCCCCACGGTGCTCCTTCCTTCCTTCCTTCCTTCCTTCCTTCCTTCCTTCCTTCCTTCCTTCCTCCATTCTTTCCTTCCTCCATTCTTTCTTTCCTTCCTTCCTTCCTTCCTTCCTTCCATCCATCCATCCATCCATCTGTCTTTGCCTCCGGGGTTATCACTGGGGCTCGTTGCCGGCGCTACAAATCCACTGCTCCTGGCGGACATTTTTTTTTTTCATTTTTTATTGGATAGGACAGAGAGAAATTGAGAGAGGAGGGGGAGACTGAGAGGGGGAGAGAAATGCAAACCTGCTTCACCACTTGTGAAGCAGTCCCCCCCCCCTCCCCCCGCAGGTAGGGAGCTGGGGGCTCAAACCCGAATCCCCGCTCACGTCCTTGCTCCACGCAGGCCAGCTTTTGCTTTTGGCTGGACAGAGTGAGTCGAAACCTCTCCCTGGGGGCTCAACTACGAAATGGTAACCCAGTGGCTTCGCTTTGATGCTCACCCGGCGGGCGTCTGTTAGCGGAGCCAGTGCGCCTGTGGGCCAAGTGCACGGGAAGCGTAAATACCTTTATTTATGAGAGCTAGACCTGTCTGTCTGTCTGTCTGTCTGTCTGTAATCCATGCTGTCAGGGCACCCGTCCTTCCTAACTGAAGACTGCTGAAGGGCAGGCCACCATGAGGAGGGAAGGGCTGGGGGTTTGGGGGAGACCAAGGCTTGGGCAGCCCACAAGCTGGATAATTGCCCCCCTTTCTTGGTCCTGAGTTGTCCCCCGCCATGACCCCATAAATGGGCTCCCACTGGCTCAGAAGCAAGGGTGGCCTCCTTGCTGAGCCCTTTCTTTGTTCTGGGGGGGGGGGAAGAGAGTTGATGATCTCTTGTCTTTGCTCAGCGTGGGTTAGAGACTTCTGACATGAAGTGTCTGCATGCCAGAAGCGGACCCCTGCCACACAGGGGTCACCCTCTGTCCCTGCCATGGTCACGAGGTGCCCAGCACCCTGAGGTGGGTGCTGAGACCCTGCTAGGTCTCCCAGGAAGCTCAGGGGGCGGGAGCCAGCGCCTCTGCTCTGGTCTGCTCCTGTGGCCACGTTCCCTGGAGTGAGGGGCCCTTTGCAAGAGTCCTCCGAGCTCTGTGACTCCAGCCTTGAAGGGTCCCTCCCAGTCCCAGCTTTGGCCATGCAGGGGATATGGGCACCAGAGCCAAGGCAGTGTTCCTGCTAATTACAGTTCTGAGCAGACATATCCGTGGAACTGCAGGGAGCCGCTTGACCCCTTACACTGGACAAACAGCCCCAGTCTGTCCTGCTCAGGGCGAGAGTCCTGCTTCCACTGCTGCAGCTGTGTGAGTTCCAACAAGGCCCCGCTGACTGGAAGCTCGGAGAACACCTTTGCGGAGAGGAGAGGGGGACTGTGTTCAGGGGAGCTGTCCTGGTACCTGGGCCTACACAGAGAGGCCCATGGCGGTCAGACTTGGAGCAGGGCTGGCAGAGTGGCTGGCGGCGGGCCTCCCGCAGGAAAGCCCCCTGGCAGCGTGCAGGCTGGTGACCAGACCCACCTGACCCTAGAGACAGAAGTGGCTCATGGGCCAGGAAGGCTGGGAGAGGGTGGTGTCTCCACTGTGTGTGTTGCTCTCCTAGCAAGATTGTCTCTCATGCAAAAGGTAAATTCAGAATTCCTGCCCCTTTCACTCACTCTCCCTCTCTCTCCCTCTCCCTCTCCCTCTCCCTTCCTCCCTCCCTCTCTCTCTCTCTCCTATAGCACTGCTCAGCTCTGGCTTAAGGAGGTGTGGGGGAATTGAACTTGGGACTTGAGAGCCTCAGGAATGAGTCTATTTGCATAACCACTGTGCTGTCTACCCTGGTCCTTCTGTCCCTTTCTCACTCTCAGCAGGTCTTGATTGTTAAGGGCCTGGGGCCCTGTCTCTCATCTGACAGACTTCCCAGGGCCCTTTATATTTCTGGTTGGTTCAGCCAAAGGCCTGTGATCAGGGAGTGCTGAGTCTCCACCCCTTGAAGTCATTCACTGTCCAACTCTCTAAAAGTCAGCCTGTCCAGACTTCTAAGACTGCAGGTTTGGATAGCTGTCCTTAAAGTGGCGATGCTCCTGTGTTTTATGAAACCAGTGGCATATTTTCACACACACACACACACACACACACACACACACACACACACACACACACACACACATAATCTGAGCTACTGGGGAAATAGCTCAGTTAGGAAAACATCGGTCTGGCACGCCTGAGGCTCTCGGCTCAATCCCTGCCACCCCATGTTCAAGAGAGATTGAGCAGTGCTTTGGCTTCTGTTTCTCTCTCTCTCTAACCCTCTCCCAGCAACATATTTGATGTGGGCCGTTGTTAAGAGGAAGCCTCATGGATGTCATCAGATCCTTTGTAGCTGGATGAATGGCTGTTTCATTGAGAGCCACCAGGCCAGAGCCCGGGCTCTGTTGGGACGGGAAGCTACACAGCCTCTTCCTGCCCCCCACCCCCGGGGGACACGCGCACAGGGCGCCCACGTGGCCTTTCTCACCCCAGTCCTCAGAAGAGCCCACTCCATGTCACGCTCTGGAGCCTTGTTAGTTATGGTCCTGACAGGAGCACGTGAAATTACTTTTTATTTGTTTGCATCCAGGGTTATCGCAGGGGCTCGGTGCCTGCACTACGAATCAACTGCTCCTTTTTTAAAAAAATTAATTAATTAATTAATTTATTTTCCCTTTCGTTTCCCTTGCTATTTTTTCATTGTTGTAGTAGTTATTATAGTTGTTGTTGATGATGTCGTCATTGTTAGGACAGAGAGAAATGGAGAGAGGAGGGGAAGACAGGGGGAGAGAAAGACAGACACCTGCAGACCTGCTTCACTTACTGTGAAGCGACTCCCCTGCAGGTGGGGAGCCGGGGGCTCGAACCAGGATCCTTATGCCGGTCCTTGTGCTTTGCACCACATGCGCTTAACCCACTGCGCTACCACCCGACTCCCCACTGCTCCTATTTTTTTCCATTTTGTTGCTGTTATTGATGTTGTCGTTGTTGGCTAGGACAGAGAGAAATGGAGAGAGGAGGGGAAGACAGAGAGGGGGAGAGAAAGACAGACACCTGCAGACCTGCTTCACCACTTGCAAAGCTTTCCCCCTGCAGGTGGGGACCAGGGGCTTGAACCCGGGTCCTTGCTCATAGTAACACGCGTGCTCAGCCAGCTGCGCCACTGCCCAGCCCCTTTCTTTTCTTTCCTTTCCTTTCCTTTCCTTTCCTTTCCTTTCCTTTCCTTTCCTTTCCTTTCCTTTCCTTTCCTTTCCTTTCCTTTTCTTTTCCTTTCTTTTCTACCAAGACATTTTAGAGTGGAATGGTTACCATTCCCTGTGAGGAGACTGAGCAGCTGCTGTGGAAGCCTTCGCAGGGATCCTCCAGACCAGACCGATGTCCTCTCTGGTCTAGTGGTAGCATGCCGGGGCCCAGAGCTGTTACTTTAACTCGGACTTTCTTTTGAGAGAAGGAGATGGACAGGAAGAAAAGACACTTTCAACTGTGTCACTGAAATAAAACCGTGCTCTGAAGGGTTGGTAGCATGGCCTGGGCCAGGACTGGAGCCGGCCTGCTGTGTCTCCCAGCCTCTTACGTCAAAGACAGACTTTTATGTCTAAATCCTTGGGCTCCAGCTGTCCTGCCATGACTCCTCCGGGGCAAAGGAAGGTCCGTGATTCCGGCTCTCGTCCGTCCAGTCCACCTGTCTGTGGTTGTGGGGGGGGTGTGATCTGGAACCTGGGGGCAGGGGGTGCGGCAGGACCACAGAGCACCTGCTCCATCTAGCTCTGTCCTCCCAGAGTAGACGGTTTCCCGCCAGTCTCCCCCATGGACAGCTGCAGGTTTTGCCAGGAGCAGGTCAGTGATAAACTACAAAACTATCTGGTCAGGAAAGGGCAGGCAGTGGCCAGCTTCAGGCAAAAGCCTCTATCTGCCTTTGTTACTCGGAAGTAATTTATTTTTATTACTTATTTTTATTTACTCATTTATGTAGTCTCTTTTGTTGCTCTTTTATAGTAGTTACTATTGTCATCGTTTTGGCTAGGACAGAGAGAAATGGAAGGAGGAGGGGAAGACAGAGAGGGGGCGAGAAAGACAGACACCTGCAGACCTGCTTCACCGCCTGTGAAGCGACTCCCCTGCAGGTGGGGAGCCGGGGGTTGAACCGGGATCCTTACGCCAGTCCTTGTGCTTTACACCACCTGCACTTAACACGCTGTGCTACCGGAAGTGATTGATCTTGAAGTATTTTTTTTTTTTCTCTTCAAAACAAATGATATAATGGATTTGGGGGTTTACTGCTAGAAAAGAAAAAGAAAGAAAGAAAGAAAGAAAGAAAGAAAGAAAGAAAGAAAGAAAGAAAGAAAGAAAGAAATCCCCGAGTTCTACTTGAGGATTGTTGAAGGCCTGGCGAATACTGACATCAGAAACTGACAAACATGGCAGCATACTGAGCTGGCTGGCCATTGACAGCCCCAGGGACGCCCTCCCCTCTCCCCTCTCCCCTCCCGTCCCGTCCCCCCCACCTGGGTCTTACTCTGGCTTTCTAGTTGTGGACAAAAGCAAAAACCAAGAGGCGTGTGCCCCAGCTCGGGCCCCAGAGACGGGAGCAGAGAGCCAGCTGAGCTTATTACCAGGCTGAGGAGCCAGAGGGAGGGAGGGAGGCTGCCTTTCCCTCCAGGATCTCCCGTCTGGGGGCTGTAAGCAGGGCTGCGGCAGGTGGCCTGTTCCAGTAGCTCTCAGGGAGGCCACCCCGCACCCATGGGCCCCGGCCAGCCCCCCCAGTACCAGTGAGGCACAGCCATGTGGCCTCAGTGACTTCGGGCAGCTGCTGTCTGGTCGTCTGGGGTTGACAGATGCCCTCAGGGCAATAATGCACTTGAAGAAGTGGGAGTCTGGGTGAGGTAAAAGCAGGCAGCTGGGGAGGAGCAGCTGTGAGCAGAGACAAGACCCAGGGTCCTCCGGGGGACGTGAGCAAGAACCAGGAACGTTGCTGGAACAGGACAAATGGAGCATCCAGAAAAAAACAAAAACAAACACAAACAGATTGTTCTGTTTAAACTGATGCACAGATGATTCCCAAGCAAGAAAGACAGTGCGTACTTTGAAGGAAACATGTTAAAACCATATCAAAATGGATGAAACACATTGATGGAGGCATTCGTCCATATGGGGAAAAGTGACATTTGATTTTTCTTTTCTTTTTTTAAATTATTTAAAATTATCTATTTTTCCCTTTTGTTGCCCTTGTTGTTTTTTTATTGTTGTAGTTATTATTGTTGTTATTATTGTCGTCATTCTTAGGACAGAGAGAAATGGAGAGAGGAGAGGAAGGCAGAGAGGGGGAGAGAAAGACAGACACCTGCAGACCTGCTTCACCACCTGTGAAGCGACTCCCCTGCAGGTGGGGAGCCGGGGTTCGAACCGGGATCCTTATGCCGGTCCTTGTGCTTTGCGCCACCTGCGCTTAACCCACTGCGCTACCGCCCGACTCCCTCGAACCAGGATTCTTAACACCAGTCGTTGTGCTTTGCGCCGCGTGTGCTTATCCCGCTGTGCTACTGCCCGACTCCCGACATTTGATTTTTCTATGCAATTTACATGGTACCAAAAAGCAAAGGGGGAATAAAACCCTCTAAATGTACTGTCGCCGTAGGAGGGAACCTTGGATGCTTGAGAAAGGAAAACACACAGGGGCGGGTGGAGAGCTTCCAGCCTTCTCGGCCTTCTCAGCCCGATTCTGGCGTTTTCCTTTGCTCTGTAACAGAGCGCAACAAACTTAGCAGTTTAAATCAATAGTTCCAGCTGCTGTAGATTGACCGTAGCTGTTTGTCTGGGTCACGCCTCTGGGCTCCCGTCTCCACAAGATGCGTCCCTCCCTGCAGTTGACCAGCTGCGGCTGGTCCCGCTCTCAGGGTCCTCCTGCCAGTGACTCTGGGAAAGACGGCTGCTTCTCACACACTGGCGATCATGGGGTGTGGGTGCCCAGCCCCCAACAGTGCTTGCTGCTTGGTTTCTGCCCTTTTCTCTTTCTTTCTTTTTTCTTTTTATTATTTAAAAAATTTATAAAAAGGAAACATTGACTAAACCATAGGATAAGAGGGGTACAACTCCACACAGTTCCCACCACCAGAACTCCTGTCTGCCATCCCCTCCCCTGACAGGTTTCCTATTCTTTATCCCTCTGGGAGCATGGACCCAGGGTCATTGTGGGATGCAGAAAGTGGAAGGTCTGGCTTCTGTAACCGCTTCCCCGCCGAACATGGGCGTTGGCAAGTCGATCAGGATTGACTGAGAATGTGTGTCGTCCGCTGGGATTGAGCATGGCCATTGAGCAAGCTCTGTGATCTCATCCATCCGTCCGTCCGTCCGTCCGTCCCCACAGACAGAGGGTGTCAGGCTTAGCTGGAGAAAGCACTAGGGGAGAAATGGCGGAGCTCAAGCAAGCTTCACTGCCGACCCCTTGACGTCGTCTCACACAAAACCGTGCGTGGCCCGGTCTGGTCTGATTATCGTCTAGCCGGTGGGCAGGAAGGGGGCCCAGTCGGCCGGAGGGGCCAAAGCCACCCACTCACAGGGCCTCGGCAGAAACCGCCCCTGGTTCCGCATAGCCTCCGGCAGAGGAGAGGACACGGGCTCTCTTCTTGACAGCTGGCAGGAAATCCGGCTTCCGCTTAGGGGACACGGCGGGGGGAAGGAAGCCCAGGGAGGGAGGGCAGTCAAGTCCAGAGCTCGCTCCTCTCAGATTGGTCAGAACCTCTGGTGCCAGCTCCCCCAGCTCAGCCTTCAGATGGTAGGGTGACTCCCGCACAGGCCGCCTATCTCGCCAGCTGGGCCACCTGTGGATGCGCTGGCCCTAAAGCCTCGCTTCTCAGCTTGTAGTTTATTGGCTTGAAGCGGTTGCCACCTGTCCCCAGTGAGACACGCTCCTCTTACTGTGTCTCCTGCATGGCTCCAACCTCTCCAGATGACATTTCTGTCGGGGAGGCATCTTGGTGGATGGTGATAGCAGTCGGTCCTAGCCTTCTGCAGGGTTTTGTTTGTTTGTTTGTTTGTTTTCCCCTCCAGGGTTATCTTTGGGGCTCGGTGCCTGCACTACAAACCCACTGCCCCTAGAGGCCATTTTTTCCCCATTTTGTGGCCCTTGTTGTTACCCTTGTTGTTGTCATTGCTGCTGCTGTTGTTGCTGTTGGATAGGAGAGAAAGAAATTGAGAGAGGAGGGGAGACACCCGCAGACCTGCTTTACCCCTCCCCCCCCCCCCCCGCAGATGGGGAGCTGGGGGATCAGACTGGGATCCTTACGTGGGTCTTTGCGCTTTGCACCATGTGCGCTTAACCGGCTGCGCTACCACCACCCCCCCCCCCCACAGGGCTTTTTATCGAGTTCTGGGAATACCTGGTCCCATAGACAGGGGAGCCAGCAGCTGGGAGGATGGCCTCCAGGTTCAGAGTTCAAATCTTTAAAATCCCACTTACTGTGTTACTGTGGAAAATCGCCTTTAAAAAATATTATTATTATTACCTTTATTTGTTTATTGGTTAGAGACAGCCAGGAATTGAGAAGGTTGGGGAGATAGAGAGGGAGAGAGACACAGAGACACCTGCAGCCCTGCTTCACCACTCGCAAAGCTTTCCCCCTGCAGGTGGGGACCGGGGCTCAAACCCTGGTCCTTGCACTGTAACACGTGCACTCAACCAGTGGCGCCACTGCCCAGCCGCAGAAAATGGTTTAACTTTGGCGGTGCGGTCCCAGCTCCCTGGTACCTCTCAGGCCCTTGAATCGGCAATTCACCTTCAAAATGGGGGCGGAAGTCAGACAGTTGTAAATCTGACCTGTTTACTAGGTGGCTGGAGTTGAGCGCACTGCCCTGCCATTACCCACCATCTCCGTTGGCACTGGCATTATTTGGGCAGGAACCCCACCTCTCCTTCCTCTCCAGCCCAAGCCAGGACTTCTTCAACCCGTGAATCCCCCCACACACACACACATACACATATCCCCCGTATCTGTTCACTGCCTCATCTGTGTGAGCGGACAGAGGTGGACGTCGGTCAGTTTCAGTCGAAGCCTCTGAGTGTGTTCCCTCCTTGGTTTCGGTGCAGGTGAAAGATATGCCAGGAGTCCTAGGAGGCTTCCGTCCACACTGGATGCCTCGTAGGGCACCTGGTGGTGCGGTGCCAGCCCTCTGGTGCCTCTCAGATTGGCCGCTTCCCGCGCAGACTTCGCTCGGCTCCAGAAAAGGAGACGCCCCTCCACGCCTTGGGGGTGTCTGGGAGTGAGGGGAGCAGAGAGGAAGCTGCTGCTGACAGCCGCCTGCCTCCCTGACAGATCCGCTGTCTTCTTCTCATCATCCGTTTCCAGAAACCCCCCCCTCCCAAGTGATGCCCTGTGTGCATCCTGTAGGATGGATAGGTCACTGGTGAAGCCTGGCACCCCGGCAGTGAAGTGCAGAATGGATTCTGTGCTGTTTAGTTTTGGCTTCAGAGGAAGGTTGGGAATCTGTGTTCCGTCATCTCTCGGGGTTTGCAGACGTTACAGACCAGGAGTGCGGGGTTGGGTGGGAAGCCTTCTTCTGTGGCTTGGCAGGGTGTTCAGTGACCTCCTGTGCCAGCGCCTGCCCCCGCAGGTGGACAGGGACGGGCACGGGGAGCCCTGCAGCCTTGATCACCGCGTCCTCTCAAGGAAAGGCGGCCCAAGGCGGAGCAGATCCCCTGTGTGAGCCCGCGCAGGAGCTGGTCTTGGCCACATGCAGATCTGCACACTTGCACGTGCCCTCCTTGGCCACACAGCCAGCAGCAGTGACGGGCCTGTCTGTCGTCCGACGGCAGCCATGCCAAAGCCCCGCAGTGTTGCGTGAGGCTGAATGCCGGCCACAGGCCGAGATGCTGGGAGATCCGGCCAGGAGGCAGTTCAGGGGACGAAGCCCACTCTCATGCTTTTCCTGCGTCCCTGCTTCTGGCCGGGTACGACAGACAGAAGAGAGGTTATTATTTTTTCCCCTCTCGGGTGGCTTTCCTGCCTTGGTAGACTTTGTTATTTTCTGTCGGAGTCGGCACTGGGTCAAACACACACATTCATCTTTAACATGAAGCGGGCATTCCACGGGGTTTTGTTTTGGCTGTGGTAAATGCCCAGCTGCCCCCCTGCCGCCACCACCACTCACTGGCCGCAGGCTTCCTGGACCAGCGGCTGCCCATCCCATCCTGCCCTGCCCCATCCCACCCCATCCCGCTCTGCCCTCCCCTCTTCTAGGCCAGGTGACCATGGCAGCCCCTAGCCGGCTGCATGGTCTGTGTCTTCCTGTCTGTAGTGCAAGCAAGGCCGGGCACTTCTCTCTGACTCCACGGCTCTGGAAGTGCCTGGCTGTTTTTCTCAGGTACATAGCCTTATCCCACCCCCATCCCTTTTTGTCTTTCTCCCAAGAAAAAAAAATCTACCTGCTAGTCTTGCTGGGTTGCACTGCGTTCTCGCCAGACTTCACAGCCCAGGGTCTGTCGAGAACTTGCCTCTAGTCATGGGCAGCCTCTTCCCCACTCTCTTGATTTTTTTTTAACTGCTTCTTGTCCATGTTTTACTATTATTATTATTACTATTTATAAAGTGGCAATATTGACAAGACCATAGAATAAGAGGAGTACAACTCCACACAATTCCCACCACCAGAACTCCATATCCCATCCCCTCTCCTGATAGCTTTCCTATTCTTTATCCCTCTGGGAGTATGGACCCAGGGTCATTGTGGGATGCAGAAGGTGGAAGGTCTGGCTTCTGTAATTGCTTCCCTGCTGAACATGGGTATTGACAGGTGGATCCATACTCCCAACCTGTCTCTCTCTTTCCCTAGTGGGGCAGGGCTCTGGGGAAGCAGGGCTCCAGGACACATTGGTGGGTTGTTTGCCCGGGGAAGTCCGGTTGGCATCATGGTATCATCTGGAACCTGGTAGCTGAAAAAGAGTTAAGATATGAAGCAGAACAAATTGTTGACTAGTCATGAACCTAAAGGCTGGAATAGTGCCGCCAAGTTTCCATCCATCAGCCCGAGCACCACAATGGGCTTTGTGGCACAGTCATTATTATTAGATTGAATTGTAATGAGGAGGAGCCATTGTGCCTCTGGGACTTCCTGTCTTGGCCCAGGGGGATGAAACCACAGGCGCAGAGACATTTCCTGAGGTGCTTTGGTAGACTGTGCAGAGGTATGTTTTGTGTTTTCTGCAGAGCAGAAATACGATCTTTTTTTTTTTTAAGTTTTTAAATTTTTTTTTTTTGGTATTATCTTTATTTATTTATTGGCTAGAGACAGTCAGAAATCAAGAGGGAAGGGGATGGTAGAGATGGGAGAGAGACAGAGAGACACCTGCAGTCTGGCTTCACCACTCACAAAGCTTTTCCCCTGCGGGTGAGGAAGGACCAGGGGGTTCGAATCCAGGTCCTTGCACACTGAAAGATGGGCGCTCAACCAGGTGCACCACCACCCGGCCTTAAAGTAAGATCTTCCCAGGCCGGCCCCCCGTCTCCGAGGGAGGAGTCGGGCTCCTTTTTTCTGGGTTTTACTGACCCACTCTCACGTCCTTGTCAGATGAGTATTGGAAACCCCTCTCAGGGCAGGGTCGCCTATGTTAAAATCAGTCTGCAAGAGAGGAGATGGAGAAGTGAGTTTGGAGTGTGGGGATAACCCTAATTTCAGAGCAACCTAAGACCCCCAGTCAGGGTTTCCGTTCTGGTTGGTAGGGGCCAGGGCCAAAAGGAAGCCTGGACTTGGCAGCTGGCTCTGGTTCTCAGCTCTGTTCACATCAGCTTGCTCACAGCGCTGGACTGAGCACAGCATGCTCTCGGGAGGGCACTGTGCTGGGGTTTTGTGCGCACACACACACACACGCACACGTGTAAATGCGTGCACACATGTCAGTGGGTCCAGCCCCTGTGGAGAACAGTCTGGAGAACTCTCAGAAGGCTAGAAGTGGACCTGTCCTATGACCGTGCAATTCCTCTCCTGGGGATAGATCCTAAGGAAGCCAACACACCCATCCAAAAAGGTGTGTGTGCAGCTGTGTTCATAGCAGCACGGCTGAGTGGTTCCAGCCAGGATTTGTGCCAGGCTGGGGTGGGGGCTATGGTCTAGGACACTGTCTGTCTCTCTCTCTCTCTCTCTCTCTTTGTCTCTCAGCAGTCAGCACTAGTTATTCCTTGCTTTGGAGTCTTTCCTCAAGTCTCAGTGGAGGGTATAATTTGAGACTAGACTTTGGCCTCTCTTGCCAAAACCTTCACAGCAAGTTCCTGCTGATACTACACCTCTTTTTTTGTTTGTTTTTTCTTTAGAGCAAGTCATAGAAGCGACTTAGTCCCCTATGTTAGTTTACTTTATTTACATATATGTTGTTTATTCATAACGGTAACTGTCTCTGTGGGTCAAAACAAACTGCGTGCGTGTTTATGTGTGTGTGTGCATGCGTGCTTCTGTGTACAGAGAGAATGCATGTCTACATGCCAGCGGACGTATTTCCAGACATGTACATCGGCCAACAGTCAGAGTGTCAGACCGAGTAGCAGCCACCTCAGGTGCCTGTTCCAGTCAGTTTTGTCTGCAGGGGGTGGGGGCAGCTTCTACGATCGTGACCCCTTTAAAGTGAGGAAGCCCGGGCTTCAGGTGCTGAACTGGAAGCCAGCCTGCTTCCTCAGCACGTGCCTCCCTCCGCAGAACCCTCGAGTCCACTTCAGTTCACTTCTGCCAAGCTGGAGACATCCACCAGGAGCTCACCAGGAGCCTGGGAAGGGAGATGAGCGAGAGAAATCGCCATCTCTAGCCCGCTGTTGCCTGCCACACACACTTGTCTCACAGAGAGCACCTCCCCCATAAAACGGTTAAAAACAAACAAACAAACAGGGGATGAGGCTTCCAGGTGTGACTGTTGGTCCTGGTGACCTGGAGGACAGTGTCAGCTCACAGCCAGGAAGTGGGGGGTGGCCAGAAGCAGGTACTACGCGAGAAGGAGTCCAGGGTCGTGACAGCGTCTTTGGAGAAGTGCCCGCCGCCCTGTCCCGGCGAAGGTGGTTCTCCGCTGGATGGCCGGCCCACTTAATAGTGGAGGTGAAGTCAGAGCTTTCACAGGGCTGGGGACACAGCTCACCCGGTAGAGGACACACCTGCCATGTGCGAGGCCTTGAATCTGAACCCTGGTGTCACATGGGGGCACCAAAGATGGCAGGGAAGGAGACCGCTCAGGCCCCGTCATCTGTCTCTTCGGAGGAGATGAATGAAAATGTGGATGGCTTCCAAACACGTATGTCCAGCCCTGGCCTTTTGTTGAAGCTCTGGCCCGGGAAGTCAGCACCTTTTGCTACAGAGGGCCCACGCTCTCTGTCACAGCTCCACCTCACAAGTGGCCATTGGCCGCCTGTAAATGGCACACGTGGCCCGGTGCATGAAAGTTCCTCACAGGACAGCCTGGGGTTGGGCTTGCCGACCCTGGTGACGGGACTGGGGGAAGAAATGAAGACGAACAAATGAAAGAAGGAAGGAAGGAAAGAAAGAAAGAAAAGAAAAAAAGAAAAGAAAAGCCTTTTAGCTTCTGTAAAGCTAAAGACCTGGGTTGCAGAAGTAATAGGTCCTGAGGCAGATTCCAAAGTAGAACGGCACGTAATTGGGCGCACTGGGACGCCAGGCCTAGCTACCTCTGCTCCCAGTAAGGCTGTGGTGTGCCTGTTGGTTACGCTCGCTAATTATCCTGCCGGAGAGACTGACAGACTTACAAGTGACTCGGCTGAAACATGTCTCCTTTTTCCTGCATGTCACTTTGCTGAAGGCGTTTCTTTATACACATACACATTTCTTTCCGTGTTTCTTGTAAAGCTGTTAAAGCCCTGCTCAGCTCTGGCTGATGGTGGTGCAGGGGATTGAACCTGGGGTCTTGGAGCCTCAGGCATGAGAGTCTCTTTGCGTAACCCTTATGCTATCTACCCACCGCTCCTCTCTCTCTTTTAAAGGGTGATTTTGTTTCTCTGAGCATCACCCCAGCATATGTATCTCCATCTCTCTCTCCCCCTCTCCCTCCTTCTCCCTCTCTTCTCCCTCTCCCTCTCCCTCTCCCTCTCTTCTCCCTCTCCCTCTCCCTCTCCCTCTCTTCTCCCTCTCCCTCTCCCTCTCCCTCTCCCTCTTCCTCTCTTCTCCCTCTCCCTCTCCCTCTCTTCTCCCTCTCCCTCTCCCTCTCTTCTCCCTCTCCCTCTCCCTCTCCCTCTCCCTCTCCAGCTCTTCTTCCTCTCCCTCTCCCTCTCCCTCTCTTCTCCCTCTCCCTCTCCCTCTTTTCTCCCTCTCCCTCTCCCTCTCCCTCTCTTCTCCCTCTCCCTCTCCCTCTCCCTCTCTTCTCCCTCTCCCTCTCCCTCTCCCTCTCCATCTCTTCTTCCTCTCCCTCTCCCTCTCCCTCTCTTCTCCCTCTCCCTCTCCCTCTCCCTCTCTTCTCCCTCTCCCTCTCCCTCTCCCTCTCTTCTCCCTCTCCCTCTCTTCTCCCTCTCCCTCTCCCTCTCCCTCTCCCTTCCTCTCCCTTCCTCTCCCTCTCCCTCTCTTCTCCCTCTCTTTTCCTTCTCCCTCTCCCTCTCTTCTCCCTCTCTTCTCCCTCTCCCTTCCTCTCCCTCCCTCTCCCTTTCCCTCTCCCTCTCCCTCTCCCTTTCCCTCTCCCTCTCCCTCTCCCTCCCTCCCTCTCTCTCTCTCTCTCTCTCCTCCCTCTCCCTCTCTCCCTCTCTCTGATGTAGGGACTCAAGCTCAGGACCCCATGCTTGTAAGTCCAGTGCTTTATCTACTGCCCCACCTTCTAGACCGATGCAGGGATGGACACTCTTGTTTCCGTGATGCAGCTGTGGGTTAGAGGCACCAGGTGCCTTTTGATTTAGCTGCAAGTCCTGTGGCTTTCCCATTTCTGTCAACTCTGCGTTTAGCAGCAGCTCCCCGACAAGACCCAGTTTGGGAAAAACACAGTCTTTGACGTCTCTTAGCCCAAGGAGAAATCGGTACCATGCACGCAGTTCATTAAGACTAGTCCTGTTGTAGAAAACCAGAGCTGGTGGGAGCCGGGTGGTAGTGCAGCCACTTAAGCGCACATGGCAGGAAGCACAAGGACCGGCATAAGGATCCCAGTTTGAGCCCCCTGCAGGTCTGCAGGTGTCTGTCTTTCTCTCCCCCTCTGTCTTCCCCTCCTCTCTGTTTCTGTCCTATCTAAAAATGACGACATCAGTAACAACAACAATAATAACTACAACAACAATAAGAAACAATAAGGGCAACAAAAGGGAAAATAAATAAATATAATTAAAAAATAAATAAAAACCAGAGCTGGTAAAATGTCCTTGAGAAAAAGGGGAACTTTTCTCCCACCCTTTTAAAATCATTATTACTATTACTACACTCATAACTATTGTCATTATTGAAAGTGAGATGTTAAAATTACTCCCTGAGGGAGTCCGGTGGTAGCGCAGCGGGTTAAGTGCATGTGGTGCAAGGCCAAGGACCGGCGTAAGGATCCCGGTCCGAGCCCCCGGCTCCCCACCTGCAGGGGAGTCGCTTCACAGGCGGTGAAGCAGGTCTGCAGGAGTCTGTCTTTCTCTCCCCCTCTCTGTCTTCCCCTCCTCTCTCTATTTCTCTCTGTCCTATCCAACAACGACGGCATCAACAATAACTACAACAAGGGCAACAAAAGGGAATAAATAAATAAATATTTTTTAAAAAAGATTAAAAAACAAATTACTCCCTGAAACGTAGGACTTCCAATAGTGTCCACTCCGTAAAGTCCAGCAGTTGAGAATCACGGCCTGAATTTTGGTCACAGGTGTAGAACAGTCTGAGAGGAGGCAGGGAGTCCCACACTTTGCCAGTCGCTCCCCCCACCCCCACCCCATTCTACACCCTCTGGGGTCTCCTCTGGGGTCTTCACGGCCTGAGGGGGGGAGGGGGGCTGTGCGGCACCCACAGCTGCCTGGCCTCTTCTCTGTGAGCACAGCCGGCTTCACGGCCTTTCAGAATGAAGCCCTTGTAAGGGGGCTTCACTGACAGGTGTAACCGGTTAGTTGGCTTGGACACGACTGTCTCTGTGTCTCTCTGTTAGCAAGGAAGCAGAAGAGCCTCTCTTGAAGTTGCTTTTGCTCGGGCAGGGGCGGGGATGGGGGGGAGAGTAAGACTCCTCCCCGATGTCCCACATGGCGTGGCGGCTGCTGTCCTCTGTGTGGAGCCAGGTCGGCTGTGCTCCTGTCCCCTTGGTCGTAGTGCTCTCTCCCCGTGGGAGTCGCGCCTGGACACCGGGCAGCACATGCTGAAATAAAGCAGCGGGCGGCCGGCGTGAGCTTGCTGAGGGTCAGCACTGCTAAAGTTCACATGAGCTAGTGAAGAAAATGACCCTCTGGCTCATTGTAAAAGTCAGAGTGCATGCCTCCCCCTCCTCCTCCTCCTCCTCCTCCACCACCTCCTCCTTCTCCTCCTCCTCCTCTTCCTTCTCCTCCTTCTCCTTCTCCTCCTCCTCCTCCTCCTTCTCCTTCTCCTCCTCCTTCTCCTCCTTCTTCTCCTCCTCCTCCTCCTCCTTCTTCTTTTATTTATTTATTTCCTTTTGTTGCCACTGTTTTTTATTGTTGTAGTTCTTCTTGTCTTCGTTGTTGGATAGGACAGAGAGAAATGGAGAGAGGAGGGGAAGACAGAGAGGGGCAGAGAAAGACAGACACCTGCAGACCTGCTTCACCGCCTGTGAAGCGACTCCCCCTGCAGGTGGGGAGCCGGGGGCTCGAACCGGGATCCTCACTCCGGTCCCTGTCCCTGCGCTTTGCGCCACGTGCGCTTAACCCGCTGCACCACTGCCCAGCTCCCCAAAGGATGCATTTCTTTGGGAAATAAACTTAGCTTTAGGGTTCACGGCAGTCAGAAAGTACAGCTCGGTGGAGAATACAGAGGCGGTGAAGTGATTTGAAAGAGGCTGGACTTCGCATCCCAGCTGAAAAGCCTGCGGTAAGGAAGAGCACAGGTGTAGGCAGGGGGCCCGGGGCCCTCAGCTAGCTGCCAGGACCAGCAGGGAAGGCTGCCTGTGGGGGCCGGGGCGGGGGGCACGCAGACCCCGGGCTTACAGTGGTCATTTGGGTGAAATGGCTTCTGCTCAGAGATGATTAAGATCTTCAGGTGGCAGGGGCGAGCAGTCAGATGGCCTGTCACCACTGTGCAGCTACAGAGGAAGGAGCATCCCTCGAGGTTTCCTTGAGGGAGGCCCCGGGCCAGAGCTGGCATCATGCAGAATGGAGCCCAGGCGGGGGCGGGGGGGGGGGGGACACAGAAGGAAGAGAGGACGGAAGACTGCAGGCTGCCGGAGGGCAGGGCGAGCCCAAGGCTAAAGGCGCCCAAGGAGGGCAGGCCCTGCTGCTGGCCCCAGCTTTCAGACAGAAAACTTGGCTGCTGGCGCCCCACCAGCGCTCACTCACACACACAGATACCAGACAGGCACACTTCCCACAGACACCAGCTGGGAAGATAATGAGCCGACCACCCACCCTGCTCACTTATAAGTAAGTAAATCCATTCGGCAGGCCCTGGCAGGGACACAGTAGGGGTTAATGGGCCATCCGAGGCCTCTTGACATTGAAGCAAAAGCCCCAAATTAATCTGCACGGAAGCCATTAGCAGTGCGTGTGTGCGTGAGGCATGGCATTTAAGAGGCATTTCCCATCCCTGCCCTAGAGTTCTGCGCTAGCTTGTATTAAAGAAGAGAGAGAAAGTCATAAAACATTTAAGTCGGAGGCCGGGGGGTGGCGCAGTGGGTTAAGCGCACGTGGCACAAAGCGCAGGGACCGGAGTAAGGATGCCCGTTCCAGCCCCCAGCTCCCCACCTGCAGGGGAGTCGCTTCACAGGTGGTGAAGCAGGTCTGCACGTGTCTGTCTTTCTCTGCCCCTCTCTGTCTTCCCCTCCTCTCTCCATTTCTCTCTGTCCTATCTAACAGCAGCAGCTATGACAACAATAACAACAACAAGGGTGACAAAAATGGGAAAATGGCCTCCAGGAGCAGTGGATTTGTGGTGCAGGCACCGAGCCCCAGCTATAACCCTGGAGGCAAAAACAGAACAAAACAAACAAACCCCACTTAAGTCATTGCCAGTTAAGGTAAGATTACTAGTGGGGCCGGTGATGGTGGCCCACCTGGCTGAGCGCGCATGTCACAGTGTGCAGGGACCCAGGTTCAAGCCCCCCCCCCCCCCCCCCGTCTCCCCACCTGCAGAGGGAAAGTTTCACAAGTGGTGAGGCAGGTGTCTCTCTCTCTCCCTCTCCCTCTCTATCTCCATCTCCTCCCCCATTTCTAGCTGTCTCTGTCCAATAAATAAATAAGTAAAGATAATACCACCACCACCCCCAGTTCGAGCCCCTGGGCTCTCGTGAGGCAACCCCGCTGCAGGTGGGGGAGCCCAGGGGGCTCGACCGGGATCCTTGCATTGGTCCTTGTGCTTTGCGCCATGTGCACTTGACCCGTGCTACTGCCCGCACCCCCACCCCCATCTATGTTTTAAGAAGATAATCCTGACCAAGCCGTGTAGAGAGCGGGCTTGTTGCCGAGGGGAGGAGGTAGAGGTGAGTCAGGAGGGTGTAGGAGCAGCCCAGGTGACTGATGTCAAGGGCTTGCGATGGCTGCGGAAGTAATGTTGGCAACAAGGGAGCTTGGTTAGCAGAGCAGAGCAGATCTGGCTGTGGAGGGTTCAGAGAGCTAAGTAGGGACCGGGGGACTTGTGGACCACCTGGCCTGGCCAGCACAGCAGAGGGCAGGGCCATGTGGGTGGGCGCCTTTGGCGGTTCTGGCCGGGAAGGGTGTGTCTCGGGGCAGGACGCCTGCTTTGAAAGCTGCATCTTGAGGCATTTCGTTGAAATGACAGTCAAAGATGAATTCGCTCAAGGAGAGAGATTACTTCAAGCAGGAAGCCAGATTCCAAGGAGAGAGAGAGAGAGAGGTAGAGAGAGGGGTGAGATTCCAGGAGCCATGCGGCTGTGTTTGCACCCGGCTTCCTGCCCTCCACCTGCAGCAGCTGTGACCCCCAGAGCCCAGCCGGGTGAGTGGGCAGGGCACCCCAGGAACTGACGGAAGGTGGGTGTCAGAGGACGCGGCAGAGGCCAGGCCCAGCCTGGTGACTTCTCGGGCTGAATCCATCCATCCCAGGCGGAAGCCGCGGAGTCAGGGAGAGCCGGCCCGTGAGGGCAGGTTTGGGATCCTGGCAGCTACTGATGACTTTAGCGAAACAAACGGAGAGAGAGGCGACAGAAACCGTGTTTGGAGGCTATTTGTAGCAGGGCGTGGGAGGCGAGAGACGACTGTTCTGAGAATCGTGATGAGGAAAGGAGGGTAGGGTAAGGCAGAGGGAGAACAGGGCATATTTGTCGGGAATGGTCACATCCGAACTAGCTCTCCCTGTGTGGTATAAACCTTTGTTCTTTTTTTCTTTCTTTCTTTTTTCTTCCTTCCTTCCTTTCTTTTTTTTTCTTGCCTCCAGGGTTATTGTGGGTGCTTGTTGCCTGCACCATGAATCCACTGCTCCTGGAGGCCAACTTTTCCCCCTTTGTTGCCCCTGTTGTTTAACATTGTTGTGGTTATTAGCATTGCTGTTGTTATTGATGTCGTCGTTGTTGGCTAGGACAAGAGAAATGGAGAGAGGAGGGGAAGACAGAGGGGGAGAGAAAGACAGACACCTGCAGACCTGCTTCACCGCCTGTGAAGCGACTCCCCTGCAGGTGGGGAGCCGGGGGCTCGAACCGGGATCCTCAAGCCGGTCCTTGAGCTTCATGCCACCTGCGCTTAACCTGCTGCGCCACCGCCCGACCCCCATAAACCTTTGCTCGTTAGTTGTTCACTTGCAGCATTTCAGATTTACAAGTCGGAACAGAAGAACATTCTTCACCTGTAATCATGAGCTGTTTACACTTTGTGTATTTGCTTACCATCTCCTCTCTCTCTCTCTCTTTTTTTTCGTTCCATATATACTTTTTTTTTGCCTGAAGGATTTGAGCTTCAGAAAGTGGGTCTTTACTTCTAAATGTTCTGTGCTTCAGTGGCTTATATTGAATAATAGACCGGAGCCGGCTGGCGGTTCAAGCCCCTGGTCCCCCCTCCCGCAGGGGGAAAAACCTCACAAGAGTTGAAGCAGGGCAACAGGTCTCTCTCTCTCCTTCTCTCTGCCCCCTCCCCCTCTTCCTACCAATTTCTGGCTGTCTCTATCCAGTAAATAATGACAGATACTAAAGATGTAAGTACTCTTGGCTTTCACAGCAAAGGTCTTTGGAAAGCCCCACTGAAAGCTGACGCGTGTGTGCCCCCAACGTACTTTGTGACTGTCCTGTGGGCGACGCAGACACAGGAGACTTTTTTAGATCCTCAGGCGGTACTTCATGTCTTCACAGAGGCCTTGGACATCACTCCTCTTTCTCTTTCCTCCACTCAGAACGTGACAGTGAGGGTATTTGTCACCTAGGCTGTCCGTTTTGGACATGAGGCTTCCAGAACAGGAGTTCTATAGCCCAGGCTCCCCGGGGACCCGAGAGTCAGGATGGAGCAGAGCTGGGCCCATCCTCGTGATGTGGTCCCTCGGAGTTTCTGGAAGGTGCTGCCAGCTTGTTTGTAGATTCTCGTCACCTCTGGGTAGCTCCTGGCTGCCTGCTGCCTGCTTTGCTGGTGAGAGATGTAGAGTCCTGTTTATTGCCTTTGTTGGCATTTTAAAAGTTACACCTTACAGGAGAAGTGCTAAGCTTACAGATTAGGTCTGGAAAAACTATTGATATTAGCAGGTTCCCACCCAAGTTCAAGGCAGGTTTCCTTCACAGGCTAGAAAACCTGTCCTTAGAAGTCCTTAGAAATACACACGGCTTTGCAGTCACCATGAACCCGCGGGGCTGGGGAGATAAGTGGTTCTGCAAAAGACTTCTGTGCCTGAGGCTGAGCCACCACCAGCCAGAGCTAAGCAGAGCGCTGGTCTCTCTCTCTCTCTCTCTCTCATTAAAAAAATAATAATAATAATCAAGGGAGGGGACGGGATATGGAATTCTGGTGGTGGGAATTGTACCCCTCTTATCCTATGGTCTTGTCAGTATTTCCATTTTATCAATAAAAATTATATAAATTTTAAATAAACATTAAAAAAGAAAGATCTGAACATGAAATGATGTCTCAAAAAGACGGGAGCCTTTACCAGTGAAACTGTACATATAGTGAGAACTTTATCTGTGTCTAGAAGCAGGCGATAGGAAAAGCCACAGCGGTCACCATTCCAGTCACATCTAACACTTCTGGATTTTACCCACAACAGGCCAGTGAAAAGAGTATCAATTATTTCTATGGCTATTTAGGCTGAAATATATACATTCTTAATTTCTGAGGTTCCAAGAGGTCTGAGGTGTTTGGCAGCAGCGGTGCAGCTGGTTGGTCTGAAAGATTTATCACTGAGCTCCCAGGCCTGGGGTCCCTGAGCCGGGTCTCTGGGCGGCCTCTGCTCTCTGGCTTACCCAGTGTGCTCAGCAGAAGCCGACGGTCGGACCCGAATAGGGCGCAATGAGCCGCTGAGGACATAGCTGGCAAGAAGCAGGGTGCAGTACGCTGGCTTCAGTCAGAGGATAGCCTCTGATAGCAGTGTGGGCGCTGCCCTACGGTCTCTCACATTGAGTCCCAGACAGCAGGACGCTTGTCCCAGCTACTCAGCTCAGCTCAGCTCAGCTCAGCTCTAGCCACTGTTCCAGCAGGGGAGAGCCTGGGCTGGCAGGGCCAGACAGCCAACCTTGTTTCAAACTGAGCTGCTCTCACTTAGTAGCTGACTTGGTGACTACTTTGGAGGGGGGAACTCCTGGTGGGGCCCTCCCGTCCCGTCCCGTCCCTCCCTCTTCCCCTCCCGCTCCCCTCCCTCTTCCCCTCCCGCTCCCCTCCTTCTTCCTCTCCTCTCCTCTCCTCTCCTCTCCTCTCCTCTCCTCTCCTCTCCTCTCCTCTCCTCCCTCTCCCCTTCTCTCCTTCCCTCTTCTCCTCCCTCTCCCCCTCCCCTTCCTCTTCTGCTCACCCTCCCTCCCTCTTCTCTCCCCCTCTCTTCCTTACTTTTCCCCTCCCCTCCCCCCTCCCCTCCATCTTCCCTCTCCTCTCCCTTCCCTTCTTCTACCTCCCTCTTCCCCTCCCCCTCCCTCGTCCCTTCCCCTGCCTCCTCCACTCCTCCTCCCTCTTCCCTCCTTTCCCACTTCCCCCTCTTCTCCTCCCCCTCCCTTCCTCCCCTCCTCCTCCTCCTCCTCTGTCTCTTCCCCTCCCTCCCTCTCTAAGTGATTGCCGAGACCTGCTTAGTGCTACACACCCCACTGGGCTCAAGGAGTAGTGATGGTGAACAAAGCTGCAAAGACCCAGCCTGCCTTCCTTTTTTTTTTTTTCTTTTAATAAAAAATATTGTTGGATAGAGACAGAGAGAAATTGAGAAAGGGAGACAGAGAGGGGAAGACACAGAGACCCCTGCAGCCCTGCTTCACCACTCGTGAAGCTTTCCCCCTGTAGCTGGGGACCGGGGACTTGAACCCAGGACCCTGTGTGTGGTAACACATGCACTTCATCAGGTGCACCGCCACCCGGCCCCTCAAATGCATCTTATAAAAGAAAGGAAACAGCGGATTGAGAGCTGTAGTCTCTTTCTTTCGCCAAAGGACCATTGGGTGAAGGCTCCTCACGGGGTCGCCAGCCTCTGGCTGGCACAGGAGTCAGAGGCAGGGCTGCGGGGGGTCTTTACCCCAAGCAAAGGCAGCACCCACACAGGAGTGGGCACAGCCCGTGCATTGTTTGAACCTGGGGAGTAAGCCGCCTGCCCGCCCGTCTCCTTCCCTGTAAGAGGCGGATGGGACAGCGAGACGAGGAAGCCGTCTGCCCCTTTGCACCTTGGCAGGTGTGGTGCTTTTGCTTGGTAGGCTCAGAGCTGGCATTCTTAGGCCGTGTGTGTGTGTGTGTCTCTGTGTGTGTCTCTGTGTGTGAGTGTGTATGTCTGTGTGTGTGTCTGTGTGTGAGTGTGTCTCTGTGTGTGTGTGTGTGTGAGTGTCTGCGTGTGTGTGTATGTCTGTGTGTATCTGTCAGTGTGTGTCTGTGTGTGTGCATGTGTGTGTGTGTCTTTGTGTGTGTCTGTGTGTATCTGTGCATGCATTTGTGCGTGTGTCTGTGTGTGTGTGTCTGCGTGTGTCTGTGTCTGTGTGAGTGTGTGTCTGTGTGTGAATGTGTGTGTCTGTGTGTGTGAGTGTGTAAGTGTGCGTGTCAGTGTGTGTGTGTGAGTGTGCATGTGTATCTGTCTGTGTGTGTGTGTCAGTGTGTGTGACTGTGTGTGTGTGTGTGTGTGTGTGTGTGTGAGTGTCTCTCTGTGTGTGTGTGTGTGTGTGTGTGTGTGCGCGCGCACGCACCTGTGCTTGGAAAACGATAAGTGCTACCGAGCCTCAGACTCAGGAGGAGGTGGTAATTTTCCATTTCTTCTTAAAATAACCAAGAGATGAGTGATTAACGCAGGCGTTTTCTGATAGCAGGATGGAACCAAACCAAAGGCCAAGCCGAGCCGAGCCCAGGAGACCTTTCAGAGTGGGTCTTGCCGGAGCAGGGGATTTTATCATGCAGGGAAACCCACCCTGAGCTGCCCCCCCCCCCGGAGACCCTCACAGACAGGTCCCACTGGTCACACGGAGCCGAGCCTGTCAGCTGGAGGCAGGCTGGGGGCTCCTGTTTCCCTCCCCCCCCCAGAACAGGGAAGCTCAGCGCTTGACTGCTGGCCCACCCCAGGGAAGGGCCCGGGTGCGAGACACAGCCAGAGAGCACCTTCTGCCCACTCGGCCTCGGCCGGCCAGTGGCGAACGCCCCCTCTAAGCCCCCTGTGTCCACCCCACAGACGCCAGGCCTGGCTGAGCCTCAGCCTGTGCTCCCCTCACGAGTCCCCTCCAGCTCCCCCCCTGCAAAGCAGCATGGAATCCCACAGCTTCCACACTCTTTTTTTTTTTTTTTTAAAGATTTTATTTATTAATGAGAAAGATAGGAGGGGAGAGCGAGAGCGAGAGAGAGAAAGAACCAGACATCACTCTGGTACATGTGCTGCCAGGGACTGAACTAAGGACCTCATGCTTAGAGTCCGATGCTTTATCCACTGCACCAGCTCCCGGACCACGAGCTGCCACACTTCTTAATAACTCGGGTAGCAAAGCCTTCCGGGACCATCCCAGGCGGACGTTTTGTCCCGTGTACTCAATCGTTTTTCTCTCGGACCCTGCACCGATGGCCACTGGGGACAGGTGGGGAAAGGGGGGAGCCTGTCCGAGAGGAGAGGACGGGGAGTCCCGACGACTGGTCGTGTCGTGGGCAGCCTGCTGTTCGGACTTGTGGGGTCCATTTCCGTGACTGTCCGGCTGCTTCATGGCAGCGTGTCTGCGCCATGTGCACGCACCTCTGTCATTCGGGCTGCAGCGTGAGACGGGAAATACAGACTAACCTCTCCACTCGGCCACTAAGGTCGCTTTTTAAATTTCATGTCGGATCAGACGCACAGGGTGTGAGGGGACTCCAGCCCAGGGAGCAGCCATGGACAGGGAGCAGGGGAGAAACGCCAAGAAGCCGGTGGGTCTGGCCACTAATGGGGTGTGTGACAAGTTGTGCTCAAGGTTTTGGTGGGTGGAGGGAGATACTCTCAGCCACCTGAGATGTAACTCCACGATGGGGTGAAGAAGGTGAAGTCACCATCTTTAATAGCTGAGTCATATTCCATCGTGTATAGAGACCACAGCTTGCTCAGCCACTCTTCTGTTGTTGACCTGGGTTGCTCCCAGGTTTTGGCTGTTACACATTGTGCTGCTACGAACACAGGTGCACACAGATCTTTTTGGGTGAGTGTGTTGGGTTCCTTAGACTATCCCCAGGAGAGGAAATGCAGGAATTACGGGAAGTGAGATAAGCCAGAAAAAAAGAAGGATGAATGTGGGATGATCTCACTCAAAGAAGTTGAAAAATAAGATCAGACGTGGAAACACAAAGCAGAGCTTGGACTGGAGTTGGGGTACTGCACCAAAGTAAAAGACTCTGGGGGGGGGGTTCAGGTCCTGGAACATGACGGCAGAGGAGGACCTAGTGGGGGGTTAGAGTGTGATGTGGAAAGCGGACCAACTACTGTATTTTACTGTTGACTATAAACCCTTAATTTCCCAATAAAGAAAAAAAAAAAAAGCAAAATGAACACTTAAAAAGCTTGGACTATAAAACCAAAGTAGCTAATACATGACTTTGGGCAACTTATGAACATACCAGCATCAACAATCAGTGCCATCTGTAAAACGTGCATCATAAAAGTCTTATCCAGCGTCTAATGAAAAGAGAAAAAGAAAGACACCTACCTGGGCGGCCTCCCTGGCCCCGTGTGGCTGGCACTAGCCCACAGAGATGCCAGGGGCCACCATGTGTGCAGGGCTCCTGGGGGCGTCTCTGTGCCGGGGTGACGTCAGGCTGCTTCCTGACTTTCTTGTTTTGCCTCATCTTCCTTGCGGAAAGAATTCTGCCAAGGAGCCGAATGAGGGACAGGCAGCTCTTTGCGGAGGACACAGACATGTCACTTTCAGCTTCTCCAAAGGATGAAGGCCAGGGGAGCCACCGGGAACAGCATGTCAGAACGGCTGTTTTCCCTGCAGACTTTTCAGAAGGCTTGGATGGTCCACACCTTCTGTTGCCTCGAAGGGAGCCTTCCGACTAGCTCTCCTGGACAGCTCTAGCCATGAAAGCAAATAGCTCCCTCTCCTTCCCCACGGGAAGGCGCTGGTGACATAAAGGCTGGTTGGTACCTTTCTCCCCTGTCTGCGACGGAGTTACACTGATCGGAATCAAAACAGAGAAAAGGGATGGGAGGCAGGTCTTGAACCTCTTGGGATGCTGATAAAAGTAACTGCCTTAAAAATGAAATCTCGGGAGTCAGGCGGTGGCGCAGCGGGTTAAACGCAGGTCGTGCTAAGGGCAAGGACCGGCGTAAGGATCCTGGTTCGAGCCCCCAGCTCCCCATCTGCAGGGGAGTCGCTTCACAGGTGGTGAAGCAGGTCTGCAGGTGTCTGTCTTTCTCTGCCCCTCTCTGTCTTCCCCATCTCCCTCCATTTCTCTCTGTCCTATCCAACAACGACGACAACAATAACCACAACAATGTTAAACAACAAGGGCAACCAAAGGGAAAATAAATAAATATATTAAAAAAATGACATCAACAATAATAACCACAACAATGATAAAACAACAAGGGCAGCAAAAGGGGAAGAAAATGGTTCCTAGGAGCCGTGGATTCGTGGTGCAGGCACTGAGCCCAGAGATAACCCTGGAGGCAAAATAAAATAAAGATCAGAAGCAGTGCCTTCCTTAGTACTGGGAGGAAAGTCACGCCCTGTGTTCTCTGAGGGATGTGTTCTTGGAGACCGACCGTGAGGTTTTGGGTGACGCTAGCATATTGACAGGCCCCTGTCTGCACACTCAGAGCTGTGGGCCTGCTGGATGCGTGAGTACAGCCCGCCACATCCTCGCCAAGTCCTTGCCACTGAAGGGCGGCAGGAACCTCAGCCTCCTCCTACTCCTGCAGCTCATTAGCACTTTCTCCCTCCCTCCCTCCCTTCCTTCCTTTTTCCTTCCTTTCTCTTTCCTTTCTCCTTTCTTTCTTTCATTCTTTCCTTCCTTCTCTCACTCTTCTTATGTCTTTATTTTTTATTTCATTTATTTATTATTGGATAGAGACAGAGAGATTGAAAGGGGAAGAGGAGATAGAGAGGGAGCGAGGCAGAGACACCTGCAGCCCTGCTTCACCACTTGTGAAGCTTTCCCCCTGCAGGTGGGGACCAGGGGGCTTGAACCCGGGTCCTTGCGCACTGTAGTGTGAGCGCTTAACCAGGTGCGCCACTACCCGGCCCCCTCTCATTCTTTATCTGTTTATTATCTTTATTGATTGGGTAGAGACAGCCAGAAATCGAGAGGAAGGGAGAGAGAGAGAGAGAGAGAGAGAGAGAGAGAGGCACCTGCAGCCCTGCTTCACCAGTCACAAAGCTTCCCTGGGCTTGAACCCAAGTCTTTGTACACCGACCATCACATGTGCGCTCAACCAGGTGCGCCACCACCCGGCCCCTTAGCACTTTCTTCCTAGAATGTATCTGCTTTTAAGAGATTCCCAACTGCGGGTATTAAGTGTAGGAGAGGACTTTTTTTTTTTTTGACCATTTTTTTCTTTATTGGGGGGTTAATGACTTACAGTCAACAGTAAAATACAGTAGTTTGTACATGTGTGACATTTCTGTTTTCCATATAGCAACTAAACCCCCAATACCAGGTCCTCTTCTGCCATCATGTTCCAGGACCGGAGCCCCTGAACCACACCCCTCCGAGTCTTTTACTTTGGTGCAACACACCAAACCCAGTCCAAGTTCTTCTTTGTGTTTTGTTATTTTTCAACTTCTTTTAAAATCATCATTCGTGATTTAATAATGATCAACAAGATCGTGCGATAAGTGGGGTACAATTCACACGGTTCCCACCCCCAGAGCGCCCTGTCCCATCACCTCCATTGGAAGCTTCCCTGATCTTTATCCCTCTGGGAGTCTGGACCACAGATCTTCATGGGGTGCAGAGGGTGGCTTCTGTAATTGCTAGGAGAGGACTTTCACTTAGACACAGTACTCACTTAATGCTCCCCATGTGGGGAGGGGCTGTGGGCATCAGGGAGCAGTGAACGGGCAGGAGGCCCCCTGGCCCTGGGGATTCTCCTCTGGGGTCAGCGTGGGCAGCACACAGCAAAGGGAGTGCTGGACCCTCAGCTTCCCATCTGGACCCTCAGCTGTCTAAAATGCAGGAGGCCCGTGGGAAGAGAAAGGGAGAGAGGAGGTGGGAGAGGGAGGGACACGGAGGTATGTTTCTGCCCGACCTTTGGCATGACCAGTGACAGTTGCCCTTGTTGGCATCTTCTCCAGATGCAGTCATGGGGTAGGGTCTCTTCTAGCAGAGGGAATGCCGGTGGGCTGAAAAGGGGGTGACCACTTGTGCCCCACCCCATGCAGGCTCCCCCGCCAGGCCTGCAGCTTTGAGATGGGGAAAGCAGGAGAGACAGACACATGGCATTCTGGGAATCCCCTAGGAGAACGGTTTCGGGGTGCTTGGGGAAAACGGATACCCCCCAAAAAGTCAGCTCCCTTCGTCAGCTGAGCATCTCTGCACTGAAAGTTGAAGGTGTCTTCCCGGCAAATGGAGACCCCCCCCCCGACCGCCGTGATCTCGAAGCAGCTCGTTTCACTAGAGGGATTCAGACAGGAGTTTCACGTTATTGAATCTGACAGAAAGGGAATCTGGTGATGTGCTAGTGCTCGAACCCTAAGGAGGCACAGGCCTGTGGAAGGCAGTGAAGAGCGAGTGCCTGACAGCCCTGGGTCTAGACAGGAGAGCGCAGTCTGAAACATGTCACCGTGCCTAGCGCCTCAGGAAGCCCGCACTTCTGCACCAAGCAGAACTTTGAAAAAGATGTATAAAAATAGTTTAAGAAAACCGATTAAACTTGGCAGCACGTCTTTAACTTGGAGAGAAAGGAAAGGCAGCGATTAAATTAAAAAAAAAAAAAAAAGCTCCTTCAGAAATGTGTGGATTTAAGCAAATAATAGACTATTTGAAGCTTAAAGTTCACACCATCAGAGGCCAGGCGGTATGCATCTGGCTAAGCTCCATGTCCACGTGTGTGCACAAGGTCCTGGGTTCAAGCCCTCACTCCCTGTCCGCAGGGAGGAAGCTTCACAAGTGGTGAAGCAAGTGCTACCAGTGTCTCTCTCCCTCTTCCCTCCCTCAGTTTCTCTCTGTCCTATCAAATAAAGGGGGTAGGGGTGTGTGTGGGGGGAGGCCACTGGGAGTGGGGGTAAAGCTAGGATAAAACAGATATCCTGGGCGGGGGGAGCCCTTGGATTTTTGGTGTTTTGTTTTGTTTTGTTTTACAAGAGCGCTCCTCAGTTCTGGCTTTTGATGGTGCAGGGACTTGAAGCTGGGACTTTGGAGCCTCAGGCATGAGAGTCTCTTTGCAGACCTGTGATGCTTTGGTTAGATTTCAGTAGGCACTCTAACCGGCAGAGTGGCCATCTTTCAAGCTAGCAGGACTCAGGTTGGTAACTCTTGGAGCAGGAAGCTTGCCTGTCATGGCCACTGTGCAGCACGTGACGCCAAGGGCAGTCGATAATCGCATGCCAGCGCCTGGTACGGGCGGTGGGCAGGTGTAGGCCAAGTGCCCGTTCATGCGCTGCGCACACAACTAGCTCTCTCTAGAAACCGCTGGCATCCTCTGCATCTGGGCTCCCACGCACGCATTCGAGTTTGGTGAAAGTCAGTGGCAGCCTTTCATCGCTTGCCATTAAGACACAGCTCCATGAGGCTCAGGTTCTCAGAGTGGGGCAAGGACAACAGACAGGAAACAGCCTAGTTGTCCCAAAGGCCAGAAAGGCCCAGCTGCTGTCTGACACCCTCCAGGTACAGGGACAGTGGGCACCATTCCTTCAGCTAAATGCCGTTGCCAAGGTGGAGAGATGAAATGGGTTTCTCTGTGTCCATTTCTCCTGTTTGTCCTTCCAACAGACCTGTGAGCTGCCTCTTGGGTTTGTGTGTGTGTGTGTGTGTGTGTGTGTGTGTGTGTGTGTGTGTTTCTTCCTTTCTTTTAGTGGATGCTTTTATGCAGGAGAGAGTTATATCTTTGCAATCTCAATAAATTCCTTTTATTTTTTCCCCCCCCAGTCTCGTGTAGTGCCCAAGGTAGCCGTGCTCAGTCTTGGCCTGCGGAGAACGTGCCTGATGTTGCTTCATTCAGTATGAGGACTGTTGTATATTTTGGGTAGACAGCCCTTGTAAATCTAAAAAGGGCTGCTAAGAATTTTTTGTTTTTTTTTTTCTTCTTCTTCTTTATCTTCACTGGCTATGGAATGCAGAACCACTATTGTTTGGAGTTTTTCATCTGAAATATTTTAACTTTGCCCTTCTGTGTTTGATTTTAGATGATGTCCTCTGATCTGGTTTTCAGGGTGCTCATTCTATTAAAATAAATGTTAAATTTATAAAAATTGACTTGAAAATTTTCTTTAGAGACAGAGATACACACCGCCTTGCCTCCCTCTGTGGTGCTCCCGTTTGGGGCTGAGGCTGCAGCCAAGGGCCTCACACACGATGAGGTGTGCGCTCTACCTGGAGGGCTCTCTCCCTGTCCCTGTATGTGGTCTTTAAATAGCTCTACCCAGTGGTACTGTTCTCCCAAGGCCTTTTTTTTTTTTTTTTACTGCTGATTAAATATTGATTTGTAAAATTATGAGCCAACAAGGGTATAATTCTACACTGTTCCCACCACCAGAGCTCTGTGTCCCTCTACTGGTTCTCCCGAGGTCATGGGTGTCCATGTCCAGTGGAGAAGCAATTACAGACGACAGAATTCCCACCTGCTGCACCCCATAAAGAATTTTTTTTAATTTTTAAAAAATATTTTATTTACTTATTTTCCCTTTTGTTGCCCTGGTTGTTTTCTATTGTTGTAGTAGTTGTTATTGATGTCATTGTCGGATAGGACCGAGAGAAATGGAGAGAGGAGGGGAAGACAGAGAGGGGGAGAGAAAGAGAGACACCTGCAGACCTGCTTCACCACCTGTGAAGCGACTCCCTTGCAGGTGGGGAGCCGGGGACTCAAACCAGGAACCTTCTGCCAGTCCTTGTGCTTTGCGCCACGTGCGCTTAACCCATTGCGCTACCGCCCAACTCTCCCCATAAAGAATTTTCATCCATACTCCCATCAGGACCCAGAGGGAGAAGAGTTTTAAGTTGTGAATTCAAATAGGTATAACAAGTCTTCTAGTAGTGTTGGGTTTTTGTTTTTTTTTTTAAATTTATCAGAGGACTAGTGGTTTTTAGTTAACAGTAAATACAGTAGTTTGTACATGTATAACATTTCTCAGTTTTCCACATAACAATACAACCCCCACTAGGTCCTCCTCCGCCATCCTGTTCCAGGACCTGAACCCTCCCCCCAGCCCAGAGGCTTTGACTTTGGTGCAATACAGCAACTCCAGTCCAGGTTCTGCTGAGTGTTTTCTCTTCTGATCTTGTTTTTCAACTTCTGCCTGTGAGTGAGACCATCCCAGATTCATCTGTCTGTTTCTGACTGATCTCACTGAACATAGTATCTTCAAGCTCCATCCAAGATGGAATGAAGAAGGTGAATTCACCATTTTTTTATACAATTTCCCCCCTCTCAATATTAATTAAATAGTGATTTATATGAGTACAAACTAATAGGACTGTATATGAACACCATTCCCACCATCGAAAGACTGTGTCGCATCCCATCCCCCCCCCCCCCGTGAAGCTGAACATCCACCCTCACCCTCCACCCAGAGATTTTTACTTTGGTGCACTGCTCCAAACTCAGTCAGATCCTGCTTTGAGTTTCCCTTTCTGTTCACCATTTTTTACAGCTGAGTAGTATTCCATTGTGTGTATAGACCACAACTTGCTCAGCCACTCATCTGTTGTTGGACACCTGGGTTGCTTCCAGGTTTTGGCTATTACACATTGTGCTGCCAAGAACATATGTGTACACAGATCTTTTTGGATGGATGTGTTGGGTTCCTTAGGATCTATCCCCAGGAGAGGAATTGCAGGGTCATAGGGTAGGTCCACTTCTAGCCTTCTGAGAGTTCTCCAGACTGTTCTCCACAGAGGTTGGACCCATTGACATTCCCACCAGCAGTGTAGGAGGGTTCCTTTGACCCCACACCCTCTCCAGCATTTGCTGCTGTTACCTTTTCTGATGTATGACATTCTCACAGGAGTGAAGTGGTATCTCATTGTTGTCTTGATTTGCATTTCTCTGACAATCAAAGACTTGGAGCATTTTCTTTCATGTTTGTAGGCCTTTTTGGATCTCTTCCTTGGTGAATATTCTGCTCATACCCTCTCATTTTTGGATGGGGTTATTTGTTTTCTTGTTGTTGGTTGGGTTTGATGAGCTCTTTATGTATTTTGGTTATTAGCCGCGTGTCTAATGTATGGCATGTAGAGATCCCCCATTCTGTGAGGGGTCTCTTTGTTTGGGTGGTGGTATCTTTTGCTGCGAAGAAGCTTTTTAAGTTGATGTAGTCCCATTGGTTTGTTTTTGGTTTAGTCTTCTTGATGATGGGAGATTTGTATCATTGAAGATGCCTTTGAAATTTAGGTGAAAAAGAGTTTTGCCAATCACTTAATGGCTTGCATGTGGTTTCTGCTACATGAGCACAAGTTCTCGTCTCCCGTGACGGCTGTCTGCAAAGCATTCTCACTCCCAGCTTGAGTCCATTTTCACCACTGTGCACCAGGACCCCCCCAAGGCCCACTCCACCCCTTCCCTTCTGCCCCCTCTTTCCCAGAATCCTTTGCTTTGCTGCAGTGGGGGGGCTGGGCAGTGGTCCACTCAGCCAGGTGTACCACCACCTGGCCCCTAAACCATTCTTACTTATTATTGGATAGAGACAGAAGTTGAGAGGTGAGGGGGAGAAGGAGAGGGAGAGCGACAGAGAGATGGTCAACAGCCCTGCTTCACTACCCCTGAAGCTTCACCCCTGCATGTGGGGACCAGGGGCTTGAACCTGGGTCCCTGCACACCGTAATGTGTGCACTTAACCGGGTTCGCCGCCACCTAAGACCTGCTTTCCTTAGAGGTCCCTGCGAAGTCGAAATCCCCAGGAACTGTCTGTCCACGGGGTTCATCACAGCTGACTTTAAGCAGTGAAGTTCACCGTCTCTCAGATTAAGGTCACGATTCCATGGATGTCTTTTTTTTTTTTTAATTTCTTTATTGGGGGAATTAACGGTTTCCAGTCGACAGTAGTTGGTACCCGTGTAAGTAACATTTCCCAGTTTTCCACATACCAACTCAACCCCCACTCGGCCCTCCTCTGCCATCCTGTTCCAGGACCTGAGCCCTCCCCGCCCACACTCACCCCAGAGTCCCTGACTTTGGTGCCACACACCACAGGGGCGTCTCTTGACCCTTGCTGCTCAGACGAAGCATCACCGAGCCAAGCCCAGTGGGTTTCTGCTCCTGCAAGCTACCCGCCCCATCGGGCACCCTGGGCTGTGGCTTCTCCCCAGGCCGCAGTGTGGGGCCTGCTTCCTCTCTGGTACAAGCAGCAGCCCCGACACACCAGACTGGAGGCTCCAAATCAGAGGGAGGCCGCAGGTGCATTTTGCGTGACTGGGGAGAGTGCGGGCCTCCTGAAGGGCCCGCGTGTCCTGCCGACCCCACTTCTCTCCAGGCTGAGGGGCTTTGCTCTCCGGCTTGGGCTCGGCCAGCAGGGAGCCTCACGCCCGCCACCTTGCACAGTTAGGCCAGGTTCTGTGCCTGGGTCGCCTCCGTCTAGCTCTTTGGATTTCTGTTTGATTTCTTTTGATTCTCTAGCAGCGGAGCCTAAGTGTGGGTTAGAATCAGGGAATGCAAATTAGCCTATTGTTTTAACTGCTTTAAAAAGATAATTACTGAGAGAGAGAGAGAGAGAGAGAGCAGGGGCACCACTCTGCCACCTGTGACTCTCGGGCAGGTAGCCCCAGTGCTCTTCCCTTTATCTGTCTTCCACAGGTTGGTTAAGTCTTTTTTTTAAAATTATTTTTATCATTTTTAAAACATCTTTACTTATTTATTGGGTAAAGACAGCCAGAAATTGAGAGGGGAAAGGGGAAGTAGAGAGGCACCCGCAGCCCCGCTTCACCACGTGCAGAGATTTTTTTCCCCCCTGCAGGTGGGGGCCGGGGGCTCAAACCCGGGTCCTTGCGCACTGTAATGTGTGCTCAGCCAGGTGCGCCACCACCGGCCCCCTTGAATCCTTTTCCCCAAGGACGTCCTGGAAGCGCACGGACACGTGCCTCGCCTCTGGACAGGTCCGGACTTTTGAGCGCACTTTGAACCAGGAGTCGTCAGATGGTCTTGGGTTTCCTGAGCAGCACTGTAGACTTTGTGGGCAGAAATCGAAGCTGCTTTGAGGTTTTTCTCTTTCTTTTTCTCTTTCCCTTTCCCTTTCCCTTTCCCTTTCCCTTTCTCTCTCTCTCTCTCTCTCTCTCTCTCTTTCTCTCTTTCTTTCTTTCTTTCTTTCTTTTTTTTCTCGTGTGGAAACTTCCTGGTGTCCCATACAAATCTAAAACCCAAGTTCCAGGGAGAACTCAAGAAAGTGTGTGTGTGTGAGTGTGCGAGTGTGTTTGTGTGAGTGTGTGTGTGTGAATGTGTGTGAATGTGTGTGTGGTGTGATATGTGTGCATGTGGTGTGTGTGTGTGTGGTGTGTGTGAGAGTGTGTGTGTGATGTGATGTGTGTGCATGTGTGTGGTGTGTGTGAGTGTGTGTGGTATGTGTGTGTGTGAGAGAGTATGTGTGTGGTGTGTGAGTGTGCGTATGTGTGTGTGTGAGAGAGTATGTGTGTGGTGTGTGAGTGTGCGTATGTGTGTGTGTGGTGTGTGTGTGTATGTTGAGATGTGTGTGCATGTGTGTGGTGTGTGAGTGTATGTGTGTGTGTGGTGTGTGTGGTATGTGTGTGTGTGTGTGTGTGTGTGTGTGTGTGTGTGTGTGAGAGTATGTGTGTGGTGTGTGTGTGTGTGGTGTGTGTGTGTTGAATCCTGCACACACCCACAGACCCTGTAAAGGTGTGAAGCCTTTTCTCCTAAAACATTATAATAGTGTGAGTGTCAGAGTGATCACCAACTAAATGCCAATAGATAAAGTGGATCCTAAAGAAACTGGACTGGTAGTAAGGGATTCACATGCTGGCTCTCCCCACAGAGCTGGGGTCCGGTCATGGTGTCGCTCCAAGGCCAGCAGCTTAACTCTTCTCCACTGGTGGGGTCCCGCAGAAAACTCGGGTTTCAGGTTTTGGGGGTTTCCGGCGTTGATCACAGCTGTGTGTCGCCATTGGATGCATGTGTCCAGAGCCCACCCTGTAACTGAATGGCGTATTTGGTACCTAGCCCTTTCATTTTTATTTACATTAAATAACAAGGTCAAAGTAGAACAGTTTGAGCAGGAAGTTACCTTGTAAAGGTTAAATTCACTAGGAAATTTCTGGTCTAACTTTTATTTAGTTCAAGTTGAAACAAGCGTGAAAAAAATAAGTCTCTTTCGTCAGTTTTTTTTTTTTTCTTTCTTTCTATCATCAGAACTCTTGACACTCCCAGCTGTGAAGAGGGGGCAGATAGTTGAAATAAGATTTCAGATACAATAGGTGTTTCTTTAACCAAGCCCCTCAGGGGCAGGCCAGGAGCTCAGTAAATCAGGTGAAGTCTTGCTTGGAAGGTTAGTTGAGAGTGAGTCTGGGTGGCTGTGAGCCGGTTCATTATCTCCAGTGTGTGTATGATGACCGTCACCACTATCATGTCTCTCTCTCTCTCTCCCTCCCTCTCTCTTCTTTCCTTTAGTTGTTGACTTGATTAGCCTCTATAGCTAAGGTTAGGGGAGATCTGTTTTTTTTATTTTTTATTTATTTATATTTATTTTTCCCTTTTTGTTGCCCTTGTTGTTTTCTATTGTTGTTGATGTCATTGTTATTATTTAGGACAGAGAGAAATGGAGAGAGGAGGGGAAGACAGAGAGGGGGAGAGAAAGACAGACACCTGCAGACCTGCTTCACCGCCTGTGAAGCGACTCCCCTGCCTGCAGGTGGGGAGCCGGGGGCTCGAACCGGGATCCTCACGCCGGTCCTTGTGCTTTGCGCCACCTGCGTTTAACGCGCTGTGCTACCGCCCGACTCCCGAGATGTGTTTTTATCGTCGCCATTGTAAGCTCTTTGCAATCTGTTGAAATAGTCCAACGCAAATTAGTTTTCACTCTGAAACCGTAAGCTGATTTGAAGCTCCTTCCAGATATATAACAATTTCAATCTTTCTCTTCCCTCTCCTGACTTCATCCCTTTGTCTGCTTATCTACACTTTATCTGTAGAATTAAAAGAAAAAAGTTTTCACAGAGCCTTCTCTGGTGGGCTAGATCTAAACTGGTCGCCCGTTACTGGGCAGCCCCTGCACACTGTGCAGCCCGGGCTTGTGGCCTGCGCCATCTGGGGTGAGGGCGGCAGCGACACTGGCTCCGTGCTCCCTCTGCTTCCTTGACCCACAATATATCAATGCTATCAATATATTGATAACAATATATTTTTTATATATTTAAAAATATATTGTTATTTATTATTGGATAGAGACAGAGAAATTGAGAGCGGAGGGGGTGGTAGAGAGGGAGAGAGACAGACACCCGCAGCCCTGCTTCACTGCTTGTGAAGCAACACCACCACCCCGGCAGGTGGGGACCAGGGTCTGATTTTTACATCTGACTTTTCCAGATTTCTGAGTAGCCGTGTTCTCAACTGCGCTGAGGGGAACTGCCAGTATTAGCATCGTAACTGCAGGTTTCTCGCAGGATCCTGGGATGTGCAGCCCCAGTCTGAAGGTTGGAGAAAACTGAAGACTGATCTCCACTTCTCTTGCTTGTCAGACTCATGTGTCTCTTCTTTCTGTACAGATTTGAACATGGAATTCAATCCTTCAGACCATCCTCGGGCCAGCACGATTTTCCTCAGCAAGTCTCAGACAGACGGTAGGTTACTGTTCAATCTATAGTTCTCTCTCTCTCTTAATTTTAGAAATGATAGGAGGAGGAGAGAGAGAAGACCAGACATCACTCTGGTACATGCACTCTGGGACCTCACGCTTAAGAGTCCGTTGCTTTGCCTGTTGTAAATGAACTTTAAAAGAGGTTTGGGGGTTGTTGCTGCTGCTTGCGGCACATAGAAGGATTCACAGCGGGGTCTTGGAACTGGTTTACTAGGGTGAAACAGGTAAAAGGCAAAATAAGCACTTACCATCAAGGATTAAGAGTACGCTAGGTCTGGGAGTCAGGCACCGGGTTAAGCGCACATGGCGCAAAGCACAAGGACCTGCGTATGGATCCGAGTTTGAGCCCCCGGCTCCCCACCTGCAGGGGAGTCACTTCACAGGTGGTGAAGCAGGTCTGCAGGTGTCTGTCTTTCTCTCCCCCTCTCTGTCTTCCCCTCCTCTCTCCATTTCTCTCTGTCCTATCCAAGAACATCAATAACAACAACAATAATAACTACAACAATAAAGCAACAAGGGCAACAAAAGAGAATAAATAAATAAAATCTTAAAAAAAAAAAGTACGCTAGGTCCGTGAAGTCTAAGCATAATTATCAAAAGTTTAGTCCAATAAGAGAAACAATTATCAGCTCTGGTAAAGGTTGCTCCTGGCTGTAGAGGGGTCTGAAAGTTGACCGGCCAGCAGAGCCACACGTGTTCAGTTCCCACAAGTAGCCATGGCGGATACCTGACCAGAAGAAGCTTCTGACCAGGAGAAGCAGCAGCAGCCAGAGAGAGTCCAGTGCTCAAAGTCCCGAGCCTTCTACAGGAAGGCACCTCCTCAGGGTGATGTCATGCGTATGCTAATAGTCCCAAACTCCTGCTGGGGTCACCACATTACTCAGTGTGCCACCTCCCCAGGCCACCAAGATATATTTCTCAAAAATAAATACATGATAGATAGATAGACAGACAGACAGATAGATAGAAAGAAAGAAAAAGAAACGGGCTGTGCTCCCCTTGTCCCCCACCCGCCATCTGACTTCCAAGGCCAAGTAGACTGCCTACCCCTCAGGCGACTTTCCAAGTCTGTGGTTAGTGGTGGTTCTCTCAGTGACAGTGGTGTCCTTCAACTACTCTGTGTGAAGCAGCTGCCTCACTCTGGCAGCCAGCTGAATCCTGGGCCTGTCCTGTCCGTGGGTCCTGCCCTGTGTGTCTGTCCTGCCCTTTGTGTGTCCCCCTGGAGGCAGGATGAGGGCCCAGTAGCCTGAGGCCCCGGAGGGTGAGGCCTGTTGATAACTGTCCTTGGGAATGTGGAAACTGTTCTGGGAACAACAGAAACCGGGTAAATCAGCATTCCTTCAGGAAAGTCATGTAGAAGTGGGGTAGGTGAGGGATTGGTGTTGGGATGAATTCTCAGACCGTCAAAAGCATTTGTTTTCTTAGAAAATAGTGAAAGAAAGCAAAATATAATCCTTAAGTGAAAGTAGTGTGTCCTTTCTCTTTTTCTCTCTTTCTTTCTTCTTTCTTTCTTTCTTTCTTTCTTTCTTTCTTTCTTTCTTTCTTTCTTTCTTTCTTTCTTTTGTGTGTGTGGAAATTCTAGTCATCAATTTATTCTGTGAATGTGTGGGAATTTCTCTTAAGGATTTTATTTACTTAAAAAAAATTTTTTTTCTCCTAGCTTTCTTTACTGTTACCTGGCACTAAGCTACAAAAAAGATAACCCAATTTAAACTAGCTGCTTCAGAATTAACTAGAAAACGCTCAAACATTTTCAACAGTAAATCTATTTATAATATACTGATAATTCCTCTGTGATGGTTAGATGTAAGTCTTTGGTGGTTTTCTTTTTCTTTTTTTTTTAATAAATATTAACTTCTTCCAGGAGTCGGAACAAATTAAGGTTTGTATCAGTGACTTGAAGAGTAAGTTCTTGAAGAATAGGGTAAAAGACAGTGTTTTCCTGTCCTCCTGGAGAAGGGGAAAACCACTGTCGGGGGGGGGAGGACATTGCAGGGGACGTGGAGGATGGGGCCCAGGACAATACAAAGCCAAAGTCAGAAACAGATGCTGGCATTGGGGCGCTCTCCGGCAGCGGCCTATGAAACCACGTCCTTGTCTGTGCCACCGGCCAGCTCCCAGAGGGCAAGGAGTGGTCTCAGCGGCCGTGGCATGAAGCCCGTGCTTGGCTCTGCCCAGTACAGAGGAACTGCCCGGCCTAGCTGCCCGAGGGGAGAAATGTCGAAGGCCAGCAAACAGCCTTGACTTGACTAGGATCTTTTTTTTTTTTTTTAACTTGGATAAACTTACTTTCTCTTTAATGCCAGTACTTTATTTAATTTACTGATTTTATTGATGGACTGATGACTTTTTTCTTTTTTTTTGTAATATTTTATTTATTTTATTTTTTATTCATTCCTTTTTTGTTCTTTTTTACTGTTGTAGTTATTGTTGTTTTTGTTGGATAGGACAGAGAGAAATGGAGGGAGGAAGGGAAGACGGAGAGGGGGAGAGAAAGACAGACACCTGCAGACCTGCTTCACCGCCTGTGAAGCGACTCCCCTGCAGGTGGGGAGCCGGGGGCTCGAACCGGGATCCTTATGCTGGTCCTTGTGCTTCACGCCACGTGCGCTTAACCCGCTGCGCTACCGCCCAACTCTGCTTTTTTCTTTTTTTAAAAAAATCTTTATTACTGGATAGAGACAGAGAGCAATTGTGAGGGAAGGGGGAGATAGAGAGACAGAGAGACACCTGCAGCCCTGCCTCACCACTTGCAAAGCTTTCCCCCGCGGGTGGGGACTAGGGGCTTGAACCTGGGTCCTTGTGCACTGTAACGTGTGCGCTTAACCAGGTGCGCCACCGCCTGGCCCCATCTCAGGCTGCTGCATCCCCTCAGCTGTCCAGAACTGCTGGGAAGAGGCGGTTGATGGCTCTGTCAGGCCAGCTGCCTCCTGGGTCCAGGGCCACGTGCTGTTTTGCCTCTGCAGACCCCTCTTCTCTTCCCTTCCCAGAACTCCATGGTCTCTGCTGCCAGCATGTACCTCGTTCCACCCTCGGGCCTTCCTGTGCTCAAGGTCCTGGGTCCAAGGCCCAGCACCACATGGCGACGCCCCAGTGGCACAGGGAGGGCTCTGAGGACGGTGGAGTCGTGCTGTGCTGTCTGTCCCCTGCCGCCCTCCTCTCAGCAATTATTTATCTTTTAAGAAGGCATCATTTCTGTATTAGAAGCGTCAATATTTTACAATAAAACTGTCATTTAAAAAAATACTTAATTTTTAATAGAGTTTGACAGTCTGCCACAAGCCATTTAACAGCTGATGACTGTACTTCAGTAGCTGGAAGTTTTTTGTATCTTCCCTTTTTCTTCTTGAATTTATGTTGATTTCCATGTGATTTTTCTCCACAGTTTTGGTCTGCTTTGGTTTCTAAGTCATTGTCACACTGGCCTCACCAGGGAGACCAGGCGGGTGGCACACTGGTTGAGCTCATATGTGACAGTGCATAAGAACACGGGTTTGAGCCCCCGGTCCCCACCTGCAGGGGGAAAGCTTTGCAAGTGGTGAAGCAGGGCTGCAGGCGTCTCTCTGTCTCTCTCCCTCTCTGTCACCCCCTTCCCTCTCGATTTTAAGCTATCTCTATCCAATAAATAAAGATAATTTTAAAAAAGAAAGATGGGAGTTGGGCGGTAGCGCAGTGGGTTAAGCGCACGTGGCGTGAAGCACAAGGACCAGTGTAAGGATCCCGGTTCGAGCCCCTGGCTCCCCACCTGCAGGGGAGTCGCTTCACAGGCGGTGAAGCAGGTCTGCAGATGTCTGTCTTTCTCTCCCCTTCTCTGTCTTCCCTTCCTCTCTCTATCTCTCTCTGTCCTATCCAACCACAATGACAGCAGTAACAATAATAACAACAACAATAAAACAACAAGGACAACAAAAGGGAATAAAAAAAAGACAGACAGACAGACACATCCAGGACAAGACAGAAGGAGCCAGAACTCCCCAGGCAAAGCAGCCTCTCCCTGCACATGTGGAGAGCCACTGCAGGGGTGTGACAGCAGGGTTGGCACTGGGGGCCCAGGCCCCACAGCACAGGCCTCAGTGTGGCTATTGGCTGTCTGACCAGCTGTCTGGCTGGCTGTGGGCTCAGCAGTGAGGGGCTTCAGGAAGGCCCCCAACACCTGCCCCTGCTCCCGACAGGGCCTCTACAGCTGTGTTTTAAATTCAGTAATGATTGAGCTCACCGGACGATAAGGATTGCATGGGAATCTCCAACTGACTTGTAAGCACAATTAAAAGAGAATTTTTAATGTGGTTGTTCCCGGTTAATCTCTGCCAGCCACATGAAGGCTTCCTTCCCCCCCTCCCCACCCCACTTTGAACTAGAGTTTTTGTGGTTCATCTTGTCATATCAGCCAGCACTTTTCCAAAACACAACTCTGGTTTTTGACTGGAGAAGCCTCCTATCCTCGTGTGACTGACAGCCATTCACGTCCAGAATAGCTACAAGCTGAGTCATCTGTTTTCACTTTCCATGGTGGGGTAGCTTGGCTCTGTTCACGTCCGCTTCCAATGATCCCTTTTGTTGGGAAAGGAAACTCATTTCATGCTGATTTCACGTGCCAGCCACACCGGCCGGCCGGGGAGGGAAGCCCCCCTGGAGGAGGGAGTCAGAACCATCCTCCCTCTCCTGCTGGCCGCTCTGCCTCTGGGCCTGTGCGGGCTGCTTCCTGCATCTCTACGGAAGGATGTGGGCGGCACAGCTCAGGGCCCACCTAGTTCTGCCTTCTGATGGAGAGGAGTCACTGATACTTGCCACTGCAAGGTCTCTTTTAGAAATGGAACAGGTGGGGGGCCAGGCGGTGGCACAGCGGGTTAAGCGCACATGGCATGAAGAGCAAGGACCGGCCTAAGGATCCTGGTTCGGGCCCCCGGCTCCCCACCTGCAGGGGGTTGCTTCACGGGCGGTGAAGCAGGTCTGCAGGTGTCTGTCTTTCTCTCCCCCTCTCTGTCTTCCCCTCCTCTCTCCATTTCTCTCTGTCCTATCCAACAACAACGACATCAATAACAGCAATGATAACAACAATAAACAAGAACAACAAAAGGGAAAAAATGACCTCCAGGAGCAGTGAATTCATAGTGCAGGCACTGAGCCCCAGCAATAACCCTGGAGGCAAGAAAGAAAGAAAGGAAGGAAGGAAGGAAAAGAAAGGGAACAGGTGAAACAAGGTAATATTTGTAAAGACTTGTTGGTTTTAATGGTCTTTATTTATTGGATAGAGACGGCCAGAAATTGAGAGGGAAGGGGTGATAAGAGAGGGAGAGAGACAGGCACCTGCTACCCTGCCTCACCACTTGCAAAGCTTTCCCTCTGCAGGTGGGGAGCGGGGGCTTGAGCCCGAGTCCTTGAACATTATAATGTGCGCTTAGCCAAGTATGCCACCACCTGGCCCCTGTAAAGACTTTTTTTTATATAGGAGTCTGCTGAAATTGCATTTAGGGTATTGACAGCCTTGATAATCAGGCACTCCCGCTGACCTCAGAAAGTGGTGTTATTATTTTTTAATTTTTTGATGCTTATTTTCCCTTTTGTTGCCATTGTTTTTCATTGTTGTTGTAGTTATTGATGTCGTCGTTGTTAGGACAGAGAGAAATGGAGAGAAGAGGGAAAGACAGAGAGGGGGAGAGAAAGACAGACACCTGCAGACCTGCTTCACTGCCTGTGAAGTGACTCCCCTGCAGGTGGGGAGCCGGGGGCTCGAACTGGGATCCTCATGCCTGTCCTTGTGCTTTGCGCCACGTGCGCTTAACCCGCTGCGCCACCGCCCGATTCCCATTATTATTATTTTTTTTAATCATGTTCTTGGGGAGGTTAATAGCTCACATTACAGTTGTTGATAACATGGTCATAGCCTCTCATGGCACTGTGACGGGTGTCTGCAAATCATTTTTGTCCCCAACTTTTTATTTCTTGGGGTGCAGAGTATTGAACTCAACACCTCACAGCATTTACATCCTGCTGCTAAACCATCAGCTCCCCGGCCTAGAGAGTTGTGGGGTTTTTTTGTTTGTTTGTTTGGTGTGTGTGTGTGTGTGTGTGTGTGTGTGTGTGTGTGTGTGTGATTAATAACTGGGTTGCAAGACTGCAAGATTATAGGGTCTAGCTAGTTCCACACTACACACACACACCCCACCACCACAGTTCTGTGCCTCCACTTGGCCACCTCCCAGAAATAACCACCAGAGTCCTCAACAAGTCTCGGCAACTGTTTGTTTATTCCACTTCTGTTTACTGCAGAAATTACAGACACTGCTATTTGCCCGCTCGTTCCCTGATTTATCTGGACAAGACTTTTAGCGGCAAAAGCCATGTTGATAGTTTTTACTGACTTGATTTTAAAGCCTGTAGTACATTCTTCTCTTTCAGTCTTTATGGGCTATTAAACAACCAATTAAAAGCCCTCTCAACACACCATCCTAGAGAGGATCCGAGAATCTGGCTATCTTCAGAAAAGTGAGATTTATTGAGGTTTCCATAAAGCAAATGGAACCACTAATGTTCCCAGTTCTTTGGGAAAATTCCAGAGAACCAGAGAGATTTGGGGGGTTGACCATCGCTCAGTCATCAGACTGTTGAGGTTTAAACATAATTTTGAGCTCCATATCAGAAACGAGTTGACACGCAGTCTGAACTAGCACATAAAGAGGATGGCGAAATCACTTTGAATTGCTGGGCTCATTACTGGCCTCAGTGCTTTCAAATTTATTTTCAAGACAGATTTAGATTTGGGCGACTTGATCAGCCATTTGTGTGCACGAGAGAGGGAGGGAGAGAGACATACCAGTGTAAGTGATCCCATTTGTTTTATCCTTTCCATGATAGTCTCAGTCCCGCCCTTAGTTTGGGGGCAGGGGGATGAGGTTGTTAATTGTAAGGGTATCGGGGGGAATCTCAGATGCCATAAGGGACACTGAAAATAGAATTCAAGAGCCATTAGGAATGAAAGAAGCCTGCGCCCTCCTCTCACTGCCCTTTGCATGGCGCACACATCACAGTGCACAAGGACCCAGGTTCAAGCCTCTGGTCCCTACCTGCAGAGGAAAAGCTTCACAAGTGCTGAAGCAGGGCTGCAGGTGTCTCTCTGTTTCTTTCTCTCTCCCCCTCTCATTATTCAATTATTCTATTCAATAATTAATAATTTTTTTAAATTAAATAATATTTTAAGAAAAGAAGAAACGCTCGGAGCTCATAGGAATGACCTGAAATTTATCCTTGTAGCATATGCTATTCCTATTCATGTTCTGTGCTTGTTGTTTGTCTTAAAGCTTTCTGTGTTAAAAACTTTGAGCCCACACTGCTGAAGATGCTGTGTTTCAGCCCTCTCTTCTGCTGTCAAATAGTTAGTTGTTCATTTGTTCCATAGGAGCTAAGTCAGCTATATCCTTGAGGCATGAATATCACCTGCTTTGGTCCCCGGGGACCTCAGGTGGCCTCTCACACGTCTGTCTTCCGAAGGGTGCCCTCCAGTAAATGTGTCCATTAATCTGCACAGACCCTCAAACGTAAGCCTTCAGAGAAAAAGAAAACGCAGAAGTCAGTGGCATTAGTTTTGGGCCACAGAGGCTGAGCTGCTCAGTTCAGTTCTACCCGGGCAGAAGCAGTGTGAGAAGTGGGAAGCCTTTTCCTGCAGCGGGCGCTGTGGTGTCCTGAGAGGTCCCCAGATAGATGTCAGTTACTTACCAGATCAACACAGAGAGTTAAATCAGACTTCTTACCACGACTGCATAGTCCAGCCTGCATCCTAACGCTCTCACGGTGGGTCATTCCTATTATTTCTTGCACCTGTAAAGACCCTTTATGCATCGGGATGGGTTGGAGATAAATAATGCTCTTTCTTTCTCTCTCTCCCCCTCCTCTCAATTTCTATTCAATCATTAATAAATATTTTTTAAAATTTAAATAATATTTTAAGAAAAGAAGAAATTCTCAGAGCTCATAGGAATGACCTGAAATTTATCCTTATAGCATATGCAGGCAGCAGTGGCCTTAAGCTTTATTAGATAATCAGGAACGTTGGTCGGTGGAAGGATGGGACCAGGACACAGGCATGGGCCTCAGCAACCGCACGGGACTGCTATGTAGGCATCTAACTTCCCTGTCGCATCTTTTGTCTCCACAGTGAGAGAGAAACGCAAGAGTCTCTTCATTAACCACGTAAGTCAAGCTGCCTCCCTATGCGCTTCACAACGGCCGTTGTGTATAAAGCTCGTGGTCGTGTCGGCGATGGGTGAAAGTGGTCCCTGTGGGTGGCTGGCACTCGGATGGGTGGCAAGGATGTCACGGCACATTCATGCTCATTTTGGTTTGTGATCCGATGAGGACGACTTGGCGTTTGCTCACCGCCCAGAGGTTTTTCCCAGAAACCCCAGGACACTCCTGTTCATGGGGAGAAGTCGTGACCCCCCCCCCCCCCCCCGCACATCCACATAGCTCCAAACGACGGCCACTTTCTAGATCTCTAACCCCGTCCCCATCCTCCTCCTAGCTCTGCCACCCAGGATATCTCTTTGCTCTTTGTAACTCGCTCCCATCTGAACAGACACATATTCGTTCTCCACGAGGCTCTGTCTGCACAGGCTTCGTCCCCCCAGGTGTTTTCCTAGGGCCAGCAGAGTCTCCATGTCCTTTTGCCGCTTGAAGAGAGGACCCTGGTTTTGTGAGCCTTTGAGCAGTGTCTTCCTCCCTGCTGGTCAGACCCAAAGTGTCCATCAAGTCATTTCTCTCTTCGGTAGCAGTAGGTGCGGGTGGCTGCTTCTGCCACCCCAGTTCCACCTCTCAGGACCCCAACCTGTACTCCTTTACAAGGCCTTTTTCCTTCCTTCTCTTTCTTTCTTTCTTTCTTTCTTTCTTTCTTTCTTTCTTTCTTTCTTCCTTTCTTTCTTTCTTAATATTTTATTTATTATTTCCTTTTTTTGCCCTTGTTTTTATTATTGTAGTAATTATTGTTGTTGTTATTTGATGTCGCCGTTGTTGGATAGGAGAGAGAGGAGGGGAAGGCAGAGGGGGGAGAGAAAGACAGACACCTGCAGACCTGCTTCACTGCCTGTGAAGCGACTCCCCTGCAGGTGGGGAGCTGGGGGCTCGAACCGGGATCTTTATGCCGGTCCTTGGCGCTTTAACCCGCTGCGCCACCGCCCGCTTCCCCACAAGGCTTTCTTCTAAGGACCACTGGACTGCCAGCATTTACGCGTTCCTGCATCATGAAGTGTTTGGCACTGAATTCATGTGCTGAAGAATCTGAGAGCCGTAATGGTGTGTGTCTTTCCTGCCCCCATTGAAAATCTGGATAAAATGCTATTGGAAAAAATGGCTTAAACTGAGAGCCCCATGCTTGGCCATTAAAGATTGGGGAGGGGGGCAAGGCAGCGCACCTGGTTGAGCGCTCACATTACAGTGCACAAGGACCCAGGTTCAAGGCCCTGGTCCCCACCTGCAGGGGGAAAGCTTCACGAGTGATGAAACAGGGCTGCAGGTGTCTCTCTGTCTCTCTCCCTCCCCCTCCACTCTCAATTTCTCTCTGTCTCTCCCTAGTAATAAATAAATGAAAATTAAAATGAGAGAGAGAGAGAGAGATTGGGGACAGTTTCATAAGCATGCCTCAGCATACGTGGGGGGTAGGTGGGGGTGGGTGTGCAGGTGTGTACAGTGTCCTCCTAAGGGCCAAAGAGGGTCTTCAAGTCAAAGCAGTTTGTGACCCTCCCCTTTGAGCTCTCAAATGCCGGCGCCCTGGTGTGAAGCACTTGTCAGGTGGTGTTTCCTGGGGAGGACACGGTGGCGGTCGTGCTGCGCATTTCTCTGTTCCTTTCTGCCCAGCACCCCGTGTGGCACAGAGACCCGGCACCGGCAGCATCCTGGGTAAATCTCCGTGCAGCCGCCTCTGTGTCTTAGCCCCGTTCTGAGCCCAGATCAGTCCTCAGTGCTGTCACACAGCCTAAGCTCTCACAGTAGCCGAGATTCACCCCGATGCACTTACCCCTATGTGAACGAGCTCTCGGTGCGGGAGTCGGGTGGTAGCGCAGCGGGTTAAATGCACGTGGCTCCAAGCACGAGGACCAGTGTAAGGATCCCAGTTCAAGCCCCCGGCTCCCCACCTGCAGGGGGGTCGCTTCACAGGCGGTGAAGCAGGTCTGCAGGTGTCTGTCTTTCTCTCCCCCTCTGTCTTCCCCTCCTCTCTCCATTTCTCTCTGTCCTATCCAACAGTTATAACATCAACAATAATAATAACTACAACAACGATAAAAAAACAAGAGCAACAAAAGGGAAAATAAATAAATATAAAAGAAAGTTTTAAAAAACGAGCTCTCGGTGCTAAACGCCTTGCGTGAGAGACGGCCATAACCAGCACCGATCTCCCTCCTCGCACCCGTCTTGCAGCACCGCAGCGTGGACCACGCCGGGGGAAGCCAGCGGGGTGTGTGGTTCCATCCTCCTGGGAGCCAGTCTGAGACGAATCACCTTCAGTTTGGCAGTCAGGTCACCATGTGCTGTGGGTTTTCCAGCTTGGCTGTCACAAGTTAGAGCAGGAGAGAGAAGTGGAAAAGCCACCGGCCTAACCTACTGAGTGGTTCTGGGCTCTGACCCCACTGGCTCCAGAGATGTCCGCTTAATCTCTCCTTCTGAAGAGCTGTCATTCTTCCTGTGGGGAGGCCTCTTCTTGGGCGCAGACTCCCAGCGTGCCCACCCTGTTGGGCACCAGTTGCGGGGGTCTATGGGAACGTCACCCGAGGCGGCAGGGGCTGAGTCGTACGGGACTCACTGTGTGTCCGCGACCAGAGATGACCAGGAGACCAAGCTGGTAGCAGTGATCTGTCTACTGATCAGAGAGGCCAGGCTTTTAAGGGGTTGCAGGAGGGAGCTTGTTTATACCATATATGGTTAAAGCAGAAAAGGGGCAGAGAGAGTTAAGGGGTTGGGAGAACTATCAGGTGAGTGATCTAAGGCATGAGGAAGCTGGGCTTTGCTGTGCATGGGTGTGGGGGTCCTTGCGAATCAGGAGGGTGAGGTTTGGTTATCGTCTTATTCAAAGGGGCAAGAACAAAGCAGTGAGAAAGGGGCCTCTGAGAGCATCTGTGTGAGCAGGAGAGCCGTTTTGGGAATGAGGAAGTGGGGTTATCCATGGCTAGCAGACAGAGAGGTGTCCTGAGGGCGGAGAGAAGATGCGTCAGGTATGATAACTTCTGGTAGCTTCTGAATAAGCAGACCATTTGGTTTAAAGACAAGGAAGTAAGCCGTTGTATTGGGGATGCAGAGTCCCTGTGAGGCAGAGAGTCTGACCGGTGAAGCTGAGCCTGAAGGCCGTTCTCTCCCATGCTCAGTCTCTGGCAGAGAGAGGCTGACAGGAGGACCGTGTTCCTCAGGCACCCAGCTTTCCATGCGAGGTTCCACCACGCTCAACCATGTCCTTACAGTCTCCCTACAAAGAGTCCCCTTAGTCGACGTGTTGCTAAGGTAACCTCAAAAGAGGCTTATTTAAGGACGATGAGACTGGTGGGTGGAGATGAGCCACTTAAGAGAGGAGGGAGCTTGCTAACTGCCTGGCAATCGCTTCCACGTGAAGGAGCACCGAGGCTGTTCTGAATTCAGCCAGCTAGCGGCTCCCAGGAAGGAGCGGCCTATCGAGAAGACGGTCCAAGGAAGGGGTCTTAGATTGTGGAGCCCAGACAGAAGAAAGGCGCCCGCCAAGGAAGATGCCACAAGTCCTGTGAAGTGAGGCTGCTTCCACAATATCGTCACAGGGCTTGAAGCTTGGAATCATTTCAGAACAACCCCCCTGCCCCTCCCCTCCACCGAGAGTTTTGGCGCTAAATCAGGGTGAGCTGTACAGATTACTGTGCTAATCAGCGACTGGAGTCATTCAGAGGGAATGTCGGTGCATTGTGAAAGGCACACAAGGGTTTCAGAGAGACTCATGTAAAAAGGTTTTTTTTTTATATATAAATTTTATTTTAATTTTCTTTCTTCTTTTATTTTATTTATTCCCTTTTGTTGCCCTTGCTGTTTTTTTATTGTTGTAGTTATTGTTGTTGTTGTTATTGATGTCGTCATTGTTGGACAGGACAGAGTGAAATGGAGAGAGGAAGGGAAGACAGAGGGGGGAGAGAAAGACAGACACCTGCAGACCTGCTTCACCGCCTGTGAAGCGACTCCCCTGCAGGTGGGGAGCTGGGGGCTCGAACCGGGATCCTTACGCCGGTCCTTGTGCTTTGTGCCACGTGCGCTTAGCCCACTGCGCTACCGCCTGACTCCCATAAAAAGGTTTTATAGAAAGGTCCTGCTTCAATCTAAAGCCCATTAAGAATTTTTCGGTACTTCTTGTGTAAGAATAGCTGTTTGACTGAATATGTTAGTTAAATGTGAAAATCCCTGCTATACATTACAGGTGGGGTCCGGTATCTGTCAGGAAGTTTCAGGAGAGCTTGTGCATTTTACTCAGCCTGATGTCTGCTTTGACACCCCTCCTGCCCTTGGTGATAGGAGAGTGCAAAAGTGAATTGATCATTCTAAGAAGAAAAAAAAAAACACACTTCCCTAAAACAGTCTTAGACACTTAAACAGTATGATCACATATTTGTCTTAATGTTGAGGTCGGTGCTAGGTTGGGAGACTCTGTGGTGTTACTTGCCAGTAAAACAAGAGTCCCATTGTTGGAGTTGAATTTGAAGCCAACGTTCTTGCTGTTGTTATTGTGCAAACCCTTGACCCACTTGATTAGGAGACCTTGAAGAATTCCTGAGTCTCGGGGGTCAGGCGTTAGCACAGCAGGTTAAGTGCACGTGGCGCAAAGCGCAAGGACTGGCATAAAGACCCCGGTTCGAGCCCCGGATCCCCACCTACTGGGGAATCGCTTCATAGGTGGTGAAGCAGGTCTGCTGGTATCTGTCTTTCTCTCCCCCTCTCTGTCTTCCCCTCCTCTTTCCATTTCTCTCTGTTCTATCCAACAACGACAACATCAATAACAACAACAGTAATAACTACAACAATAAAACAAGGGCAACAAAAGGGAATAAATAAATATTTTTTAAAATAAAAGTAAATGGGAGTCAGGCGGTAGCGCAGCGGGTTAAGTGCACGTGGCACAAAACTCAAGGACTGGTCTAAGGGTCCTGGTTTGAGCCCCCGGCTGGCTCCCCACCTGCAGGGGAGTCGCTTCACAGCAGGTGTCTGTCTTTCTCCCCACCTCTCTGTCTTCCCCTCCTCTCTCCATTTCTCTCTGTCCTACCCAACGACAAACAACATCAACAACAATAGTAATAACCACAACAAGGCTGCAACAACAAGGGAAACAAAAAGGGGGGGAATGGCCTCCAGGAGCAGTGGATTCATGGTGCAGGCACTGAGCCCCAGCAATAACCCTGGAGGCAAAAAAAAAAAAAAGAATTCCCAATTCTCTTAGCTCATAGAATTCGTCATAATTCCTGGTCTATTGGACTCAAAGGAGATCGTGGAAAGGAAAGCGGTTTGTAAAACGATTGTAGCACCATTCTACGATACTGACATATCCATGGACGCCATTGTCCGTCAGAACACGGGCCAATCCTCTTCCATCTCTTAAGTTCAGCATCTAAAAGGATGACTGGTGTTTTGAGAATGGATGCATTTTTTTTTTTTTTCATTATGTACTAACATCAGAGTTCCCCGGATGAAATGTAGTCTCTTCAGCTCTGGGGACACCACCTCGGAGAGTATGATGTTTTATCACAGTTCATTTCCAAACTGACGTCTGCACTCCAGCTTTGAGTGAAGTGTCCACGTGTCCCGGCCAATTCTCTTCCCCCGCACATCAGTGGGGATCCGGGCGTCCACGTGTCCTGGCCATTCTCTTCCCCCCCGCACATCAGTGGGGATCCGGGCATCCACGTGTCCCGGCCATTCTCTTCCCCCCGCACATCAGTGGGGATCCGGGCATCCACGTGTCCCGGCCATTCTCTTCCCCCCGCACATCAGTGGGGATCCGGGCATCCACGTGTCCCGGCCATTCTCTTCCCCCCGCACATCAGTGGGGATCCGGGTGTCCATGTGTCCCGGCCATTCTCTTCCCCCGCACATCAGTGGGGATCCGGGTGTCCACGTGTCCCGGCCATTCTCTTCCCCCTGCACATCAGTGGGGATCCGGGCGTCCACGTGTCCCAGCCATTCTCTTCCCCCTGCACATCAGTGGGGATCCGGGCGTCCACGTGTCCCGGCCATTCTCTTCCCCCGCACATCAGTGTGGATCCAGATGTCCTGCGCTTTGCCCTTCTTTTTCTGTCTGCCTCTGCTGCCTTGGCATCGGTCCAGTAAGCCTGGAAGAGGCGTGAAGAAAGTCTCAGTAAGTTCCGAAAGCCGGTCAGATGAAGACACCTCTTCTTTTGTGAGGGTTTGAAACTTGCAAAGATGCTGTAATGCTAACACGGAGTACAGAACTTTCACACCTCATCTCACTAACAGCGGCAGAGCGCCTCTGGTTCTCCCGACATCCGTTGATCTGACGTGAGGATGCTGACCGGGACTGGTGCTCTTCTAAACAGAATGTTTCTCTGGAAATCCATCCGTTCGACCCAGGAGAACGTTTCCAGCCAGAACAGTCCACGGGATGCCCGCCTGCGCTTGTCAGCATGCCAGTTCTGGAGCCTCTTAGATTCTGTCTGACTTCCCTGGTGATGCTGCGACACACACACACACACACACACACACACACACACACACACACACACACACACACACACACACCGCCGCTGGTCCTCACCTCATAGCTGGTGGGCCGAGTAGCCTCAAGCAGATGGCCTGGGCCTTGTGTCCTCCCTCCTCCCCTCCTGCAGGCTCACTCCTGGAGAGCGGGGTGCGGGTCCCTGGGAAAAGCCTCGGAGGGCAATTTGTTTATTGGGAGAGAAAGTAGATACATATAGGCCATAACTCAGGGGGAAGGCTTGGGGAATCCATTAATTCAAGCACAGAGCAAGATAATCCACAGTAATTGTAAAAAAAAAATTACATTTTTACCGACAGACTGTTTGGTCATAAGCTTTACAATGTACATTTTTTTCCTCCCAGAGGTAAATTGCAGGCACTTTAGAGCAGCAAGAGAAAGGGGGAAAAACTGAGCAGTGTTTGCTGGAGTTTTAAAGTTAACGCAGTAATCCTGGCTTTTAATTAAGGAAGGAAAGGGGGGCGGGAGGTGGCCTGTGTAGAAAGGCGCCCATGTCTGAGGGTCCAGCCTTTCTGGACCTGAAGGAGAGTTGGGGGTCAGCCCACTCGGATCTCATGGAGACAATGGCCTGGACTTTCTGGACTCAAAATCCGCCGTTAGAGGAAAGCCAGTCACATGAGTACACAGCCCACAGCTTACACTTTGGCCCTAGCAAAGGGATGCTTTTTTGTGTGTCTTCTTTATAACTTCACCTCCTGAAATTCAGACTGTGGAGATTTGGGGTGAACACTGACTACATTTTTTCACTGTTCTCCAAATCAACGATACCCCAAGAATAAAGAAAATGGGGAGCCGGGCGGTAGCGCAGTGGGTTAAAACACGACACGCACGTGGTGCAAAGCGCAAGACCGGTTCGAGACCAGATCCCAGTTCGAGCCCCCGGCTCCCCACCTGCAGGGGAGTCGCTTCACAGGCGGTGAAGCAGGTCTGCAGGCGTCTGTCTTTCTCTCTTCCTTTCTGTCTTCCCCTCCTCTCTCCATTTCTCTCTGTCCTATCCAACAACAATGACATCATCAACAATAACAATAACTACAACAACTAAAAAAAAAAGGGCAACAAAAGGGAATAAATAAATATTAAAAAAAAAAAGAAGAAAGAAAATGGGTCCAGGAGACTTGTCCAGACCTTGGTGCGTCAAGCTAGAAGGCTGCCCTCCATTCCTTCAGGGCCGCCTCCGTGTGGCGAGCTGAGCGTGTCTTGTCCGACACAGGTCCTGGAGAGGAGATTTGTAAGGGCTTGCTTGGCAGCGCGCTCCTTGCTGCTCAGTGGCAAGACCTTACTGTCCTGTGGAGTGGCCGGAGCCACGCATCTCACTGTCTGAGAAAACCGTCTCTGTACCGTCCTTAGTGGCGGCATTAACTTTTCTTGCTAAGACATTTTTTCCACTGTGATGGGGTGGAGGGGGGGTGTCCACTGGCTTAAGGGGGTGGTGTTTCCTAGGAGAACTCTGAGCCCTGTTTTTTTTTTTTTTTTCTTCTCCAGCATCCTCCAGGACAAGCAGCAAGGAAATACAGTTCCTGCTCTACTATTTTCCTAGACGATAGCACAGTCAGTCAACCAAACCTCAAGTATACAATTAAATGGTAGGTATGCTGGCTTTTCTGGTTTTTGTCTTGCCTAACTGCTGCTGCCTCTTGTTCTTTTTACCTGCTGGCTAACAGGTTTGTGGCAGAGTCCGGAGGGCAGCCAGGGAAGTCCACGGACTTCCTACGTGAACGTGGAAATTAAAGCATGAGCTGTTCAGTATATCTGTGCACGTCCCTGTTCATAGAAAAACAGGGCCGGAGCGGGGAGATAGCATGATGGTTCTGCAAAGAGACTTTCGTGCCTGAGGCTCCAAGGTCCCAGGTTCAATCCCCCACACAACCGTAATCCAGAACTGAGCAGGGCTCTGGTAAAAATAAGTAAGTTACTTTGAATGTATACTAAAATGTCTACTAAAGCATACTTCTGTATGTTATTACCTTCTCGCTTTTTATTAAAACCACCCTGGCATGGGTCTGCTAATATTCCCCTTCCTGAATAAAATCAGGGCTCTGTGTTCCCGGCGGCTGGAGACTCGGGTCAGGCGTGACCCATGAACCTCGTGGCCTTGCCCAGAGTTGTGACGTCTGGGTTCTGAACCGGGGTCTCTGCTCCCTCCTCCTCCCTCATTGCCTTCCTTGGCTGGGAGAGGCAAGCGGGGAAGGGCCTGGTATTTCTTTTTTATTTTATCTTATTTTATTTATTTGGCGAGTGAAACTAAGAAGGGAGGAGGTGCTAGAGAAGGAGAGAAAATGAGAGACACCTGCAGGCCGAGAGCAGGACCTTGAACCTGGGTCCTTGAGCGCTGTAATATGTGATCTCAACCAGGTGCCCCACTGCCCAGATTTCATAAGCAGGGAAAGCTTTAAACTTTTTTTCTAGAGGGGCAAGGGAGATGGCATAATGGTTCTGCAAAGAAACTCTCATGCCAGAGGCCCCAAAGTCCCAGGTTCAGTCCCCGCCACACCACCATTAGCCAGTGCTGAGCAGTGCTCTGGGGGGAAAGAACGTCATCCAGAAAGACAAATGTGTGTGCTAAATGTGTGTGCTAAATGTGTGTGCTAAATGTGGCGAGGTCTTGGTAAGTTTCTGGGAAAAGATGAACTACTTCTTGGGACTGAGTGTTGTGTGGGTGTCGTTGGAAGCGAACGTTTCTGTGCCGGCATCAGAATTAAGTGGGGTTGTCCGGGGGGACTGTGCCATAGCTGTGATCAGACTGCTGTTAGACAAAGGCCTGAATGTGCTTCTGAAACACTGAACTCCTTTTTTTCTTTTTTCCAGCGTAGCCCTCGCCATCTATTACCACATCAAAAACAGGTATGTGTGGGAGTAGCGTTTGGGCTAGAAGTTCCCTCCTCTCCCTCACTTTCTCTCTCACTCTGTTCTAGTTGCATTCTACAAATGCCGGTAGGCTGAGACGATAAATGATCCGTCTAGGATGAGGCGACTAGTAAGGGAACTGAACTCGAGCAATCTCCCACAGCAGTGTTGAATCACGGGCCGTACTGGCTTACTGGTGACAAACCGGGTCAAAAGTGAGGCTCCAGAGGAAAAGCCCAGCTGGGGAAGCAGACATTTGTGGACACGTGTCATTGCTGGTCTGCGGGCTAACCTGCGGGGGTCTCTTCTCAGGAAGTGACCCCGACTGTCTGCAGACCTGCTCTTGACTCCGTCCTGCCCAACAAAGCCTGTGACTTTGGTGGTGGGGCCGTAGTTTGGGTGAGATGGAGATGGGTGGGGACACACACAAAAAAAGTCCACCCCTCAGAGTCAGCTTTTGCTCAGGTTCTTAAATCTCATTTTTGTTTTTTGAACCTGTTTGACACGTTTAAAAGTGGTAACTTCCCCTAGAGTGCTGACTGCCCCTTCTTAAGGGCTCACTCGTCAGGGAAACTGGACAGGCCTGAGTTTACCCAGAGACACGGTGCCCTGGACCAGGCTGTGCCTCGCCTCCACACCTCAGGGAGGCGGTTAGTGAGTGCAGGGCCCCCCGTCACTGAGCCAGGGTCACTGTAGAAGCAGGTGTGGCCAGCCATGCTCAGGGGAAGCTGGCCTCATGCCTGCAGACCCAGCTCCCGGGCCCTGACCTGTCGAGCTTCCCTACCACTTGGGCCTCCTCCACCACTGCGGCCCCATGTCTCGCAGACTGTGAAGATGAGGACAGCTGCCAACACGCAGGGCCTTAAATGCAGGCGCTGCTTCCTGGCTCAGGCAGTGAAGGCAGGGGCTCTTCTGCTGAACTCTTTCCCTTTATTTTAGCAGAGAGCAGAAATGACGGGCCTGTGATAGGGGCAGCTCTGTAACCAAGCAGCTTTGTTAAGCAAGACTATGGAAGTCCTTCCTTTATCATCCTCTCCTCTTCCTCCTCCCTCTCCCCCTCCTCCTCCTCCTCTTTCTTCTTCTTCTTCTTCTTCTGCTCCTCCTCCTCCTCCTCCTCCTTCTCCTCTCTCTGTCACCAAAAGTATTGGTTTCCAATTTTAATTTTTTTATTTAATTTTTCTTTATAAAAAGGAAACACTGACAAAAACCATAGGATAAGAGGGGTATAACTCCACACAGTTCCCACCACCAGAACTCCGTATCCCATCCCCTCCCCTGACAGCTTTCCTAGTCTTTATCCCTCTGGGAGTATGGACCCAAGGTCATTGTGGGATGCAGAAGGTGAAGGTCTGGCTTCTGTAATTGCTTCCCCGCTGAACATGGGCGTTGACAGGTGGATCCATACTCCCAGCCTGCCTCTCTCTTTCCCTAGTGGGGCAGGGCTCTGGGGAAGCGGGGCTCCAGGACACATTGGTGGGGTCGTCTGCCCAGGGAAGTCAGGCTGGCATCTTGGTAGCATCTGGCACCTGGTTTCCTCTCCAGAGTATCCCAGGTTGTAAGCTGCTGCTTTCTGGAGCTCATACCAGGTGTTGTCTCCAAGTCGCCATCTTGGCTCTGCCCCCCCCCTCCAATTTTAATTTTTAAAGCAGAAATTATGAGCAAAACCCCATGAAACAAATTACGGTGAGCTGTCACCTGCAGAGGCCTGTTGGTCCCCACAGAGCCACTGTGCCTGTCCAGTGAAGCCACCACATCAAACGGGTCTATGCATGGACCTCACCAGGGACAGCCAGCCATTCTGCCGCGGGCTTGTAGGTGACACTCTGTCTAGCTGCTCTGTGTCACTTCCTGTCTTCCAGGATAAAATCATAGGACTCTGGAGTAGCCAGGTGGCTGAGCTGTGTGCTGGGAAAGCTTCAGATTCATCTCTGGGACACAGATCCATGTTACGCCCCGGCTTTCCTGCCAAGCTCAGTGTGCGAACGGTTTGAGTCGAGCTGACAGCCCTGGCTCAGAAACACTAAGGCAGTTTTAAGATCCCTGTTAGGCTCGATTCACTTGAAGCCCCAGCACCCAGTGAGAATTCCGATTTCTGCTCAGGTCACTGCAACCACATAAAGTTGTGTTCTTGTTTGCGTTCTCAGTGACGCTCATTCTCGCGGCACGTGGACTTCACCTCTCTGTTGTTCTTCCCACCAGGGACCCAGACGGAAGGATGCTCTTAGATATTTTTGATGAAAACCTTCACCCTCTCTCGGTAACCTCCCCCTCTTGTTCACGCCGGCGTGGCATTTTGTTCTCCCGTGCCCTGGCTGGGTGGCCAGTCACCTGAAAACGTTTCCTCACCCCCCCCTCTTCTCCCCCCAGAAATCTGAAGTGCCACCAGATTACGACAGGCATAACCCAGAGCAGAAGCAGATCTACCGGTTTGTCCGGACCCTCTTCAGCGCTGCTCAACTGACGGCCGAATGTGCCATCGTCACCCTGGTGAGTCGGGCGAGAGGGATGGTCACGTCACGGCTGCCCCAGTGGAGTGGGGGTGCAGGCCAAGGGCCTCTGTCAGGTGCCCGGTGGCAGCTCAAGCCGCCGCCCCCCCCCACCTTCAGAACTGTGTTGTTCTGGGGGGAGGGAGGAGTGAGTCTGTTCTGAGCCCCCCATACACACACACAGTCAGTGATAGACTCACACTCAGAACCAGCAAGTGCTCGAACCCTGAGTGCAGGCAACTGGAGGGACATCAGATACGTGAGAGGTGAGGCAGCCCAAGACCGCCTTCTGCTGACTTCCAGACTGTTGGTGGATTTCTTGCAGAGCTCTGAATAGCCATCAGTTAACGTGAACACTCGGGTCCCGGGTAAGTGCATAGGAAGGGGTGATACATAGTGCTAGCTTCTCTTTCTCTTTATTAGTGATTTAATGATGATCAGCAAGATTGTAAGATCACAGGGGGACAGTTCCACACAGTTCCCACCTCCAGAGTTTCATGTCCCATCCCCTCCATTGGAAGCTTCCCTGTTCTTTATCCCTCTGGGAGGATGGACCAGATTCTTTATGGGGAGCAGAAGGTGGGAGTTCTGGCTTCTGTAATTGCTTCTCCACTGGACATGGGTGTTGGCAGGTGGACCCACACCCCCAGCCTGTGTCTGTCTTTCCCTAGTGGGGCCGGGCTCTGGGGAGGGGAGGCTCCAGGACACATGGATGAGGTCGTCTGCCCAGGGAGGTCAGGGTGGCGTCATAGTAGCCTCTACAGTTTGGTGACTGAAAGGTGGCCAGCCCACTGTCACTGGCCTTTTACTGCTTGTGCAGCCTGGATAAAGAGTTAGCTCTCTTGGAGGGAATCAGAAGGCCATTCTCTGTCGTTTCTGAGAAGTGATCACTGTCCCACAGAAAGTTTACAGGCCGCCTGGAGGTTCTCTGCGCTGGCCACATACACACAGCTGTGCACATCTCAGCTGATTCCGCAGCAGGCCCGTCCGTCTGCTTGCTCACCCTCACCCACTCATCTGTTTATCCATTAGTCTATTCGGAGTCTATTCGCTGAACTTGATGCTTAGTGGCTAAGACAGATAGCCAGCAAGAGATCTGGTGATTCGGATGATCATAAACTCTCACGTCGTACTCTGAGAGGTGTCCTTCTTGCCCAGCCCTGTTTCCCTAGAGACTTCTGAGTCCTAGGGAAAGGCACAAGGGACAGTAAGGGTGGAATTCTTTGGAAGGATATTGCAAGAAGGAAGAAAAAAAAAAAAGGAACAGCAGATAAGATTAGGACTGAAATCCACATCAGAAAGAAAGATATATGTGAAGCCTCGGCAGATGGAATGCTGTGGGGGTTGTTAAGAGAAAAAGACTGGACTGACTGTGAGCCCAGCATGCTCACTGGCTGAGCCTGTCAGCGTGAAGGAGGGCTGGAGTTTCTGTCCTCACAGTGACCCCAGCCTCCCTGGACACCTTGAGAGAACATCTCAGTGTCGTCATTCCCCTGGCTCCGAGGGTGACAGGGAGCAGCCACGTCCCGGGAGCACTGGGTGATGAAAGCGTGACCTGTGGAGTCAGCTCTCCGGGCCGAGCGGGAGGTCAACTTGGGGTCACGACATTTGGACTCGAAGCGTTCGGCCCTGGGGTCCCCTGTAGAGTGCACAGCACGACAGACCACTGGCCGAGAGGCAGAGGGCAGACGGACACACGCTCCGAAAGACGCCCTTGTGTGGTGTCCGTAGAGCAGGTGGGCAGCCGTTCAGAGCAGGCCCAGCCTGGCAGTAAGGAGCAGTGTGAATCTCATGGCTTCTGGGCCAGCTGTGTGCGTGTGTGTTTGTGTGCATGTGTGTGTGCATGCGTCTGTGTGTGTGTGTGTGTGTGCGTGTGTCTGTGTGTGCGTGTGTCTGTGTGTGTGTGCGTGCGTCTTGTGTGTGCGTGTGCATGCGTCTGTGTGCGTGTGCGTGCGTCTGTGTGTGTGTGCGTGTGTGTGAGCATGTGTGTGCATGTGCGTGCGTCTTTGTGTGTTTGCATGCATCTGTGCGTGTGTGCGTGTGCGTCTGTGTGTGTGCGTGTGTGTGTCTGTGTGTGTGCGTGCATGCATGTGCATGAGTGCGTGTGCATGCGTGTGTGTGTGTGTGCGTGTGTGTGTGTGCGTCTCTGTGTGTGTGTGCGTGCGTGCGTGCGTGCGTGTGTGTGTGTGTGTGGTGGTTGAGGAGGGGGGAGACTCTTTTTTTCTTTCTGACAGACAGGGAGAGAGGGAAGGACACCCCAGCACTGGAACTTGCCCCGGTGTGCCGTAGGCCTGGCTCTCACCTGGGTTGAACTCGTGGCAAAGCAAGCCTCCTCCCTAGTGAGCTGTCTCGCTCCGACGCCAGACCACATGGCTGCTGGAACCCGTCTGAGGGTCCTTGGCCTTCTGTGGCTGGCGCAGCGGAGTAGGCTGTTTGTCCAGGGGAACTGTCCTGGACGGACGGACTCCAGTGCCGACTGTACAGCGACACAGGCTCGCAGGGGCTTCACCTTCCAGGCCCCTCTACCTCTGTGAGGCAATGGAGAGAGGAGGGGAAGGCAGAGAGGGAGAGAGAAAGACAGACACCTGCAGACCTGCTTCACCGCCTGGGAAGCGACTCCCCTGCAGGTGGGGAGCCGGGGGCTCGAACCGGGATCCTTCTGCTGGTCCTTGCGCTTTGTGCCATGTGCGCTTAACCCGCTGCGCCACCGCCCGGCTCCCCGTTGCTGTTTTTAACAAAGTGTTGACTGTCTCGTAAGCTGTGTGAGTGCAGCAGTCTGTGTGCATGTCTCTGCTCACACAGTCCCAGTGCGCTGTCCCGGTGGCCGGGCCGCCTCTCTCCCGCCTCCTTTCTCTGCTCGCCCACCTGCCGTCTCTTCCTCAGCGTAGAAGGACGTTCGTTCTCCTTTGGGGGCATGGAACCATCCAGTATTTGTCTTTCGCTCTCTATCAGGCTTTGCTGAGCACGATCCTCTCAGGTCCTGTCCACATTGTGTGGAAAAGCAAGACCGCGTCTCTATTCGGTGCTATTTGATTTTGTTTTATTTATTTTTTCCTCGGTGCCAGCAATAAGAAGCCACTGTTCCTGGTGGCCATTTTTTCCCTCCATTTTATTGGACAGGACAGAGAGGAGGTAGGGAGCGAGAGAGGGAGAGAGAGACAGAGAGAGACAGACACCGGCATGAAGGAATCCTGTTCAGTGAGATCAGTCAAAAACAGGATGAAGAAGTTGAAAACCAAGATCAGAAGGGAAAACACTAAGCAGAACCTGGACTGGAGTTGGGGTATTGACCAAAGTCAAAGACTCTGGGGTGTGTGTGGGGCGTTCAGGATGGCAGAGGACCAAGAGGAGGTTGAAAGGTCATGTGGGAAAATGGGAAATGTCACGCATGTACAAACTGTTGTATTTTACTGGAGAGTGTAAACCATTAATCCCCCAATGAAGAAGAAAAAACGACCCCTGCAGACCTGCTTTGCCGCTGTGAAGCTTCCCCCCTACAGGTGGGGAGCGGGGGCCTTGAACCCGGATCCCTGTGTGGGTCCTTGCGCTCGGTGCTGTGTGAGCTTCACTGGGTGCGCCACCGCTGGCCCCCCCCCACACAAGATCTGGTCTCTGTAGCAGCCGTGAGTGTCCGGCTGAGCCGACCGGCCGTGACTGCCGAGTGGCCAGGGGGTGGGGGGGGAGCGGCGGCAGACCCCTCAGCCCCGCTGCCGTGTGTGGGGAGGGATGTGCCGTCACCTGGCCCTGGCGCCCCCGTCTCCCAGGTTTACCTCGAGAGGCTCCTCACCTACGCCGAGATCGACATCTGTCCGGCCAACTGGAAGCGCATCGTCCTGGGGGCCATCCTGCTGGCCTCCAAGGTGTGGGACGACCAGGCCGTGTGGAACGTGGACTACTGCCAGATCCTCAAGGACATCACCGTGGAGGACATGTGAGTGGGGTGGAGGGGGCCAAGGGGACATGTGAGTGGGGGGGACCTGGAGGACTTGTGAGTGGGGAGGGGGCCAGGCGGACTTGTGAGTGGGGAGGGGGCCAGGTGGACTAGTGAATGGGGAGGGGGCCAGGCGGACTAGTGAGTGGGGAGGGGGCCAGGGGGCATGTAGGTGTGTGTGGAGTGGGGGAAGGGGCAGCTGGGGGAGGGGGCCTGGGGGCCCTTGGGAAGGAAATCACCTCCCAAGTGGGTCGATCTGATGGAGCCTCAGTCGTGAGCTGGTGCTGTGAGCATGTGGCTGGCAGGCGTTTCTCTCCCTGCAGGTCATCACCAGGGCAGTGGTGGCGCTCGGAGTGAGAGTGCTGTCAGCGGCGTTCTGTGTCTCAGCTCGGGGAGGGGAGGGTAGACCAGTGCTCCAGCCCCGTGTGCCAGTGTCTCTGGGGCGGACAGTGGAGATGGGGCCCTGCCCCGGCTATGTGTGGGCCGCCGTGCACCCCAGAGGCACGCGGCGTCCGTTTCTGCTCGGTGTCAGAGGGAAACATCCCTGCTTTGTGTCACTTGACACGTTTGGTTGATGAAAATCCAAGGTTCTGTCCTGAGTCCTCGCTGTGAGGTTGCCTTTGCTCCTCCAGCCAGGCTGGGAATTCCCACAGCCCAGCAGAAATGGGAAGAAGGGGTGTGTGTGTGTGTGTGTGTGTGTGTGTGTGTGTGTGTGTGTGTGTGTGTGTGTGTCTGAGAACTGAGAACAGAGGAGATTGGATCAGAGCCTCTTGGGAGGAAGGAATTTTACAAAACCCTGAGTATGAACGAACTCACCTGATATCTCTTATGAGCCATAGTCTCTGTCACTGCCACCACACTCAGGCTGGCCCTGTGCCCCTGGCCTGTCTCTCTCCCTCCGTCACCTGCAGTGAGTAGTCACACCCCCAGGTCCACTTTGAGCAGCTACAGAAGGGAGAAGGAGCAGTGAATGTCCAGCAGGTGAAAACACTGTAAAAACATCACGCTTTGGGGTCAGTTTGTCATACTTGGTTTACAACGATCCTTTAATTAAAGAAAATCATTTTAAATCTGTTGAATAGAGACGGTTGGAAATCAAGAGGGAAAAGGGAGAGACAGACAGACAGAGAGACACCTGCAGCCCAGCTTCAATACTCGCAGAGAGGACCAGGGGCTCGAACCTGGGTTGTTGTGACATGTGTGTTCAACCAGGTGTGCTACCACCCAGCTCAGCACCTGGCACGGTGTTCTGTGTGGCGCCAGGCAGCGTCTCTGTGGTGAGTGGCGTTCTTTGCCCGGCCGCAGGGTCCTCAGTCCCGGGTCCGGGTGGTGGTATGTCTCGGAAGCGTCTCTCCTCCTCCTCGAGCCTGCAATGCAGATTGCAGTTGACTGACCCACCCCCTGGCTGGCAGGTGCTGGGAGACTGGGCTTGTCTCTTCCTCCTGCAAGATGGTTGTTTCAGGCAGAAACGCCTCTGTGGACTCCTGCTGTCAGTCCTCCAGGGTGTGGGCCCAAATATAGACCTTCTGGGCTGGCAGCTGGTTGCTTGAAGTGAGCACGATTTTCTAGGACAGTCGGCAGGGTTTGTCAGAGATGCAGACTGATCTGCATGCTCTGGACCGCACCCGGGCAGGTGGGCTGCCGCACAGACTGGACTCTGTGTGGTAGCAGGTACTTGCAAAGTGCTTTTGTTTATGTTTTTGCTTCTTCCCTCCAGGGTTATTGGTGGGGCTCGGTGCCTGCACTGAGCATCCACTGCTCCTAGAGGCCATTTTTTTCCCCTTTTTGTTGCCCTTGTTGTTTATCATTGTTATGATTATTGTCTTTATTGCTGTCAGTGTTGGCTAGGACAGAGAGAAATGGAGAGAGGAGGGGAAGACGGGGAGAGAAAGACAGGCACCTGCAGACCTGCTTCACTGCTTGTGAGGTGACCTTGCAGGGGAGCTGGGGGCTTGAACCGGGATCCTTGCACTGGTCCTTGTGCTTTGCGCCACGTGCGCTTAACCCACTGGGCTACCTACCACCCGGCCCCCTTTGTTTTTTGTTTTTACTCGCCTGAATCAATCTCTCTCTTTTTAAAAATGAATTTACTCATTCATGAGACCGAATTGATTCATTCAGTCATCCATCAAACTGAGAGATGGGGGTAGAGCGAGAAAGAGACACCTGCAGCCCTGCCTAGCACAGGTTTCCCGGGACGTGGGGACTGGAGGCTTAAAGCCCGGGCTCAGCCCCGTGCGCCACCGCCTGGCCCCGGAGTGTCTGTCTGAGCCCTGGCCGTGTATTTCCTTCCACGTTTTACTCCAGACCATTTCCTCTCTAGCTGACCCACTACCCTTCGCCTTTGGGGACTCAGCACAGAGCTTCTCACTGCACCACCACAGCTTGGAGATCTAAACTTGGGGACCCTCTCTCTGTGCTGGATTTTGCCTTAGTCTGAAACGGTGGCATCTCTAAAGCCCCCTGCTGTCCCCAAGAACTAGAAACCTTTAAGCAAAGGCCGGGGGAAGCCTTTCCTTTCTCCACAGGACCCTAGAAGATGCTGCTGCCGCCAGACTCAGGACCAGGCTCCTCTGGGGGAGGCTGTGGGCCACCGGCAGGAGGCACATCTGGTTTCCCTTTTAAATTTTTTTTATATATATTTTTTTATATTTATTTTCCCCTTTGTTGCCCAACATTGTTGTGGTTATTGATGTCATTGTTGGATAGGACAGAGAGAAATGGAGAGAGATGGGGAAGACAGAGGGGGAGAGAAAGACAGACACCTGCAGACCTGCTTTACCGCCTGGGAAGCAACTCCCCTGCAGGTGGGGAGCCGGGGGCTCGAACTGGGATCCTTAAGCTGGTCCTTGTGCTTTGTGTCACGTGTGCTTAACCCGCTGCGCCACCGCCCGACTCCCTCCTGGAGGTCATTTTTCCCCCATTTTATTGGATAGGACAAAGAGAAATTGAGAGGGGGAGAGGGAGACAGAGAGGGAGAGATAAAGGGAGACACCCGCACACCTGCTTTGCAGCTTGTGACGCGTTCCCCCTGCAGATAGGGAGCCGGGGGCTCGAACCGGGATCTTTAAGCCAGTCCTTGCGCTTTGTGCCATGTGTGCTTAACCCGCTGTGCCACTGCCCGGTGCCCCTGGATTCCCTTTTTAAAATGCTGAAAAGGCAGAAGTTTCTCTCAGCAGCCAGAGATCCGGAGTGACACCTTTTGGCCACCAGATGGTGACATGCCACCAGGCAGAAAGCTCCATTCAGCCCATTTCCTGAGGCACTTATGGCCCAAGTGGAGTGGCATTTAGGATATCTGTATTTCATTCAAATACTCTTTTCCTGTTTGTTTTGTTTTGGTTTTTTGCCTCTAGGGAATCCACTGCTCCCGGAAGCCATTTTTCCCATTTTGTTGCCCTTGTTGTTGCTCTTATTATTGTTATTGTAGTTGGACAGGACAGAGAGACATGGAGAGAGGAGGGGAAGACAGAGAGGGGGAGAGAAAGACACCCACAGACCTGCTTCACCACCTGTGAAACGACTCCTCTGCAGGTGGGGAGCCAGGGGCTCGAACTGGGATCCTTACGCCGGTACTTGCGCTTTGCGCCATGTGCGCTTAACCCACTGTGCTACTGCCTGACCCCTTCATTTAGATATTCTTACTTCTATTCAGACTGTGTCTGACTTCTAGTATTTTCCAGGATGTTGTCTCTTACTCTCAGAATATCATTAAAGGCATAAGCAAAGGGTCTGAAGTGAAAAATCATCGCAAATAGAAGTAAAGTGATTTAAATCCCGCCAAAGGTGTAAAATACAAAATTGCAGAGCACTGGGTGTCTTCGGAGCTTGAACTCCTTCCTGAGGCTGCAGGGGAGGTGTGTGAGGCCCTGAGGGTAGCTCTGCCCTGCCCTCCACCTGGAGCCCCCAGGGCCCCTCTGCAGTCTCAGCGGGCTCCTTCATCCTCACCCGTCCATCTGGCTCCTGCCCTGCCCTGCCCTGCCCTGCCCTGCCCCCAGTGCTCCTGTCTCCTCAGGGTCATGGCCGCCAGGACTGGGCACCCCTCCCCTCCACCCTGATGGCTCAAGTGAGGCCACGGACCAGGAGCAGACTGGTGCTCAGGACAGGCCCGTGGAGACAGTGTGATGCTGTGCGTTTGCCGTCTTAGAAGTTGGGTGCCTGCAGACAGGGACCGGAATTGGGTGTCTCCATGCAGGGGGTGTGTGGGGGCCACTGGGGGGGCGTCCGGGGGAGTGAGGGCAGCCATGGAACTGGACCTACCACTGTTCAGCTGGCGTGACTGTCCCCCTGAACCCAGTCACTAAGACTGTGAACTAAGTCACAGGACACGGCTCTCAGAGTGGGAGGTGGAGACTCTCATGGCCACCCCGCCTCCCGTTCCCTCACACTGCAGTCCTGCCTCTGGGTGAGCGGGACCTGGGATCTGGGGCAGCGTCAGAACAGCGTCTGCAGGGGCTTGTTAGAGTGCACATTCTCAGGACCCACCTGCTGGCGCTCACGGGAGTTGCCTCTCAGCCAGGAAGGTAAACGGCCGGTTCTCCCTCGCTCGTTCAAGGGACGATGCGAACTAAAGACAAGAGACACTGGTGAGAATTGAGGCACTCTCATTTATTTGGGGGTGGGCTTGGGTTTAAATAGGGTTTCAGACAAAGAACATTTTTCAAATACGTCAGTAATTATAGGTTTCTTAAAGGTCAGCTTGCCCCTGTGGTAGAGGGCTGGTATGACAAGAATTGATGCAGATACATAAAGGTCAAGACAGTTATTCTCCATGATGCAAACAACTTAATTATCCAAAGGTATTTGAGAGAAACATAGGGGTTAAACCAGCAGGGTGAGATAGAGAGAAGATAAACAGAGCATGATAGTTATCCAAGCTATAAGGAAATAAAGTTTGGAGTTTCACTGACTGATGTCAGAGAGGTGTGTGATGGAGTATGCTTTCTCTAGTGATCAAAAGTGAGGTGGTTGTGTGAACTCTGGGTGACTGTGTGAATGAACCTTAAGGCAGACAGCCGTGTGGCCTGCAGTTAATGGGGGAGAGGCAGTGAGGTTTCTGTGGGCTTGAGAGTCTGAAAGGGAAGAACTGAGTCTGAGAGACGGTTTTTCCCCTTTGCTTATCTCAGTGAGAGAGACTAACAAGGGGGTGTCTTTCCCAGACCTCCATCCAAGGATGGGGGGAGTTTTCCCTAAGCTCTACCAAGCTTACACAGAGCTCCACACCCCCCTCCCCATCAGAGACTGGTCAGCCCAGTGGTGGTCTCAGCAAGCCCCTCCAACACACCATATACACACCGCACCACCACCACCATCCACACAGACATATGCACCCACACAGCACACGCTACCCACACATGCGTGCAGACACGACACACACAGCACACACACATGCACACACACCGCACGTGATTCAGATGCAGTGCTGCATCTGCTTTGGGGACTGCTGCTCTCAGGCCCAGAGTGGGTACGTCTCCTTTCAAAGCAGCTGGAGCCGCGCTCAGATCCGTCCTCCTTGCCCAGTGTTGCCGGAGGGGGAGGGCCGCCAGGAGAGCAGGGCTCTGGGGGGGGGGGCACCCGGTGGCCTCCATGTGACCCTGGACTGTGACGCCTGCAGGGACGTGCAGCCCAGCTCCCCCGGGTCAGCGTCCCCAGGGGTTAGGCCGGCCCCGCGCTCGACCCCCAGCAGCCAGGCCGAGCTCAGCCCAAACGCCCGCTCCGGCTCTGCTTGTCTTTGCAGGAACGAGCTTGAGCGGCAGTTCCTGGAACTGCTCCAGTTCAACATCAACGTCCCCTCCAGCGTCTACGCCAAGTATTACTTCGACCTGCGCTCCCTGGCAGAAGCCAACAACCTGAGCTTTCCCCTGGAGCCCCTGAGCAGGGACAGGGCGCACAAGCTGGAGGTAAGAGGCCACCAGAGGCCCCGGACCTCTCCCAGCCACCCGTGCACCCCAGAACAGCCGGCCGATGTTAAAAATAATAATAATAATAATCAACCCCGGGCGGGAGACAGGGGAACTGCGGGAGAGACCGAGGCAGAAACACAGAGAGGGTCTCGAGTCCAGCCACTTGCTGGGGCCGTCGGCCAGCCATTAGAGACAGTGCCCACCTGAGCACCCCTGTCTCAGCGAGATTGCAGGGGGCCGGGAGCTGGCAAGACAGCCCCCTTCGTGGCACCTTTGCTGCTGAGCACAGGAGGCCCGATGGGGTGGGGGCAGCCCAGCTGCCCCCGGGAGGACAGGCTCGTGGGCACGGCGCTCAGCTCCACTGGTCAACCGAGCAGAAAGTCGTGCCCCCCTCCCCACGCCCCTGTCGATGGATGCGGGGAAGCCAGTGGTCCCCTCGCCCCCCTCTCTCCTGCCCTCCCGTGGGCCCCACAGTAGAGCCCCTGGGGAGGCGGTCGGGGCCTCTGCCACCTGCCTGGCAGCCCTGACACCGTGCCTCTCCCACCCGCAGGCCATCTCTCGCCTCTGTGAGGACAAGTACAAGGACCTGAGGAGGCCCACACGGAAGCGGTCAGCGAGTGCTGACAACCTGACCCTGCCCAGGTGGTCCCCGGCCATCATCTCCTAACCCGTCCCCCCCCTCGCCCCCAAGGAGGCCACGCCGCCCCCCCACCCCCATTTCTCCTTCAGTGTGAGGAAAGACAGACTTCAGGGTGGTTCTGTTTTTGTTTCTCCTCCCCTTCCCACCCTTTTTCCGCACACAGCTCCGGGGGAGGGGGGGCGGTGTGCGGCAGGGCTCCCAGGGCAGCCCAGTCAGTATTTTGGAAACCCCTCCACCGCCACCCTCTCCACCTCCGCCGTGAGTCACCCGCAGTGCCTCCTTCCTGGAGGAGAGACTGACCCCAGAGGAGGAAGGAAAGGGAGGGAGGGGAGTCTTTGTGGAGGCCATCTCTCAAGGCCTGGCCCCCTCCCGCCATGCCATCCCGTCCTGGTCCTGGTCGTTGTCGTCTGTGACAGGGATGGCGGGAAACACAGCCGTAGCTAAGGAAGGAGGCCAGACGTCGTTAAAGATAACAAACCTCCCCTGCACCCCCGTGGATCAGTCGTCTCCCTGACCGCCTGTATTCTCTCTCGCTGCTCGGTTTTTCTCCCCTTGGGGCATGGGAGGTCGGGGTGGGGGGAGACCTAGGGGTCTCCGGTTTGTCTTTTGTTGGGTTCTGATTTTGGGTCCCACAGAGCAGAACATCTGGTTTGTACCCGCCACGGCACAGACGTCCAAATAAATAGTACCGGCTGCTTCTCTTCTCTGCACCGTTCTTCGCGCTGTCTTCTGAGCGGCGCTCCACCCCTGCTTTGGAATCGGAGCCATCTGTCCCCGACCAGAAGCACGTCCCACCCCACCTGTCACCTCCTCCAGTTGCTAGGCTCCATGGGTCTTTGTGCCTTCCGATTTCCTCGCATTCCCCCCCCCCCCCATCTCCTCCTTTCTCTGGCCTGAAGACATAGTTCCAAGTCGGTCAGACTGTGGGCAGAAGGAAGTCAGGTGCGGGCACCTGCGGGTGTCAGCCAGCTACTGCGTGGGAGCCGCACACCTGGACTTCCCGCCCACCTCACCCCTTCACCTTCACGTTCATCGTCGCAAGCAATATTCTTCTCGATTTTTATATGTTTACTTTCAATCAAAGTTAGTCTATTTGTATAAATTTTTTTAAAAATCTAAAATTAAAAAAAAAAAAAAAAAGAGCCAGGGTGGGTGGATATCCCAAAGGGAAAGATTTGTGGAAGGGCAAATGTTACTATCTACTAAGCTATTTTTCACAGAATGATTAAATAAATAATAAAAAAAAACAAAGAAACAAACAACTTGCATTTTCATTATGGGTACTTAGAGAAGTCACACGAAACCCAAATTGTGAAGCGTCCCTCCGTCTGCCGACGACCCCGACCCCTAGTCTCCGCACAGAAGAGTCTTTTCAGTCAGATCAGAGACTCCACGACAGAATGTCCCGGAGTGGATCTGACATGAAGTCCGAGAGTCTGAGTCAGTGGAAGCCGTGGGTTCCTGCCTGTCCCCTGGAGGCAGACTTCTGAGCCTGCTGACCCGTTTCAAGTCTCTGAAGAGCGTGAGGACTTTGTGACCTCCCCACCAACCAGTCCTGAGACCTGACCACCATCCACCCGCTTCCCCAACCCCCTCCCACCCCCGGGCCTGCCACTGGGCCAGCACCTTTGTCTGCCATTGATAGCGCGGTCCTTCGGCGGGGCCTTTCTTCTAGGCCCATGTCCCCAGAACACCCGGCCAGAAGTGCCGGTCAGGTGTCAAGGAACTTTGTGTCACTTGTAAACGTAGCTGTTTGAACCAAAAAGGTTGTCAAATTCTGTCTGCCCTAAAACTTTCAAAAGCAAACACACACGGAATACGAAAAGTCATGCACCTCCTTCCCGCCATCTTTACGTCAACAGACCCTGTACGGGCGCCCACGTCAGCTTGGATTTAGAACTTTACATAGAACTCTGAAAATGTAGAAAGTCTGATTTTTGTACCCCGTTGATCTACACAGTTTAAAAAAGGGACGTATTTTCTTAGCCGAGTATGAATGCCCCACAAACACAGGTTGGTTCCTCCTCATGTAATCTTATCTTGCTGATCCATTTCAGGAAGGAAGTCCTGCCTTTGAGAGACAGAAATCCTATTTTTAATCCCTTTTATTTGAATGAGAGAGATTCGAAAACTGAATGATGTAAATATCTCAATGCACCCGCCATTATTTTGTGGAGTTTATTAAACGACTTTAAAAAGCTGCAAAGCCTATTTATTGTGTGTGTGTTCGCACAGTGAGTGCCGTGTTGCCGCACTGCGAGTGGAATCGGTTCCGTGAAGCCCGGTTTCACCCCGTCTGGACTGCTGGATATTGTGTTAGCCTAGTGCGTCCGAGGGAGAACTTCCATCTTCACTCAAGTATTGACCTGTACTAGTCAGTCGCCTGTGGTTCCTGCATTAAGCTTTTTTTTTAAAAAAATGCCGTACGTGTAGGCGGTTTCCTTTTCACAGACCGAATCGCTTGACACACAGGTCTGATACCCAAGGTCTGTTTTATTTTTCTACACAATGATGAAGACTTGCATTGTGTTCACTAGTATTGTTCTAAGTTTGCCAAAACAAACAAACAAACAAACAAAAAAACCCAACAGCAGTGCAGTACTGAGTGATAAGTCATAGTGACTGCAGCTCCTTTGCAAGGTGACTCAGTGGCCTGCAGTGAAACCCGGGCTGCCAAGCTGTCTCACTCTGGTTCCCACCGTTAACCAAAGGTGAAGGAAAGCCACACGGTCCACGGCCTTTGAGCTCAAACTTGACTTACACAGCAAGTGAAGCCACACGGAGAACAAGGTCAATGTCCCTCCCAGTGAATCGGGAGGAACTCAGTCAGCCTTTTAAGAGGCAGAAGGGAAGGAATTCAGTCAGGCAGGGCTGCAGAACCAAACTGGAGGGCTAGGTGTGTGTGTGTGGGGGGGGGGGGGCGTCCCATGGAGACCAAGGTGTGAGGTGTGCCCCCAAGCCTTAATACTCCCAGAGGCTCCTTGCCAGGCTGCTCCTCCCCGGGGCCAAGGACAGCTCCATCTTGGTGTCTCCTTGGCCGCCGCTGAGCTGCAAGGCAGGGTCTGGGGGAGGGAGCACTGCGAGTCTGGCCTTGCCTTTGGGAACCTCTCACCTGGAACCATATTATACAGCCTTGACTGTTTTTAAAACAGAAATATATAATTCTCGGTTTATTGTAGGTACTTCATCAGTGTTCAATAAATAAATAAACACGTAGAACAAATAGTCCTGCCTTCCTGCTGCATTTGTCAACGTGGCCATAAAATTCTACAGAGTCCGGGGAGCTCTGCACAGCAGTTCATACAATACTTCCCTGCCGGCGGCTCCAGGGCCCCACGTTCAATCCCCAACAATCCCAATAAGCCAAAGCTGAGCAGTGCTCTAGTAAGAAAGAAATAAAGGGCCAGTTGGCGCACCTGGTTGAGCACACCTGTTACAATGCACAAGGACCCTGGCTTGACCCCCCAGTCCTCACCTGCAGGGGGAGAGCTTTGCAAGTGGTGAAGCAGGGCTGCAGGTGTCTCTCTGTCCCTCCCTCTCTACCTCCCCCTCCCCTCTTGATTTCTGACTGTCTCTATCCAATAAAGGGTAATTTTAAAAAAAGTTTTTAAAGTAAATAAGAACATCTGTTATGATGCTCAGTGAACCAGGACATTGCAAAAGCTGTGAAGCGGGGGTGGGGGGATAAGTGTTAATTAGTCCTGTGGTCTTGGGTCCCACAGGTGGGAGGCCTGCTGCGAGTCCAGCATTCGCAATGAGAGTTTGATTCCAAGCTGTACAGGTCTAAGGGAACTCTGCAGCCTGCCCAGAGCTTAGGAATTCCCGTTACTGAGGAAATCGAGGGTTTTCTAGAGCTCTTGCAGGCAGAACCAAGTCACACCCCTGGCACCAGACAGGCCCCACTTGACTTCAGGCAGGCACCAGACCATAGGACTAGACCTAAGGTGGGCCTTCTCCCAGCTCTCACCGCAGATCATCTCTGGACGCGGGCTGCTGCCCCGGGTTCGAGGTGTCCTGGAGAGCACCCAGTGTTGGGTCTTTGAAGAAGCCCTTCTCAGGGAAACCGAGCGAGGTGTCTTAATGGTTCAGGTTTTCTGAGTCTCAGTGAGCTCCCCAGCACACCCTGGTAACTTGTGTCTGAATATTCCCTTTAAGAACTTGTGCTCTGGGGGTCAGGCGGTAGCGCAACAGGTTAAGCGCACATGGCGCAAAGCGCAAGGACCAGCTTAAGGATCCCGGTTTGAGCCCCCGGCTCCCCACCTGCAGGGGAGTCGCTTCACAGGCGGTGAAGCAGATCTGCAGGTGTCTTGTCTTTCTCTCCCCCTCTCTGTCTTTCTTCCCCTCCTGTCTCCGTTTCTCTCTGTCCTATCCAATAACATCAAAAAATAAATAACTTACTAGTAATTTAATAATGGTTGACAAGATTGTGGTGTAAGGGGTACAATTCTACACAGTTCCCACCACTAGGGTTCCATGTCCCATCCCCTCCATTGGCAAGTCCCCTATTCTTTATCCCTCTGGGAATATTAACCAAAAATCATTATAGGGAGCAGAAGATGGGAGGGAGGTCTGGCTTCTGTGATTGCGGAAAGGTTTATTTTGTAGGTAAAAAGAAAAAGGTAGGTGCCGGGGGTCAGGCGGTAACGCAGCAGGATAAGCACACATGGACAGACTGGAGTAAGGATCCTTGTTCGAGTCCCTGGCTCCCCACCTGCAGGGGGGTTGCTTCACAGGTGGTGAAGTAGGTCTGCAGGTGTCTCTCTTTCTCTCCTCTCTCTGTCTTCCCCTCCTCTCTTCATTTCTGTCCTTTCCAACAACGACAGCAATGGCCATGGCAACAATAACAAGGGCAGCAAAATGGGAAAAATGGCCTCTAAGAGCAGTGGTTTCATAGTGCAGGCACCAAGCCCCAGATATGAGAATAGCTGTTCCTGCCCCTTTTTTGTGGGCCGTTGACTTGGATGATAGTTTTCCATCCTTTCGCTTTGAGTCTATGTTTGTCTTGTTGAGTTAGGTGGGTTTCCTGTAGACAGCATATTGTTGGGTTGTGTTTTCTGATCCATCTTCCTACTCTGTGCCTTTTAATAGGTGAATTTAGGCCATTGACATTTATTGATATCAAAGATTGAAGATATTTTTATCGCCATTCTTGTAGATTTTTAGAGTGTTCTGAAATATGGCCTATTTATGGTGGTCTGACTGCTTATAGAAGACCTTTCAGAACTTCTTTCAGGGCAGGCTTGGTGATAGTTGATTCCTTCAACTGTTGCTTGTCTGAGAAGGTTTTGATGCCTCCCTCTAGTCTGAATGACAGTCTAGCAGGATACAGTAGTCTTGGCTGAAAGCCTTTCTCATTGAGCACTCGATAGATATCTTGCCTTTCTCTTCAGGCCTGTAGTGTTTGTGTGGGGAAGTCTGCTGCTAATCTTATGGGTTTTCCTTTGTAGGTGACTCTTTGTTTTTCTCTTACAGCCTTCAGGATCCTTTCTTTATCCTCATTCCTTTCCATTCTAAATAGGATGTGTCTTGGTGTCTTTAAGTCTGGGTTAATTCTGTTTGGGACCCTCTGGGCTTCTTGAACCTTTATGTCTTTGATGTTGTATAGACTAGAGAAGTTCTCAGCTATTATGTCCTGAAGAATGCTTTCTTCCCCTCCCTCTCTTTCTTCCTCTGGTAAGCAAATAATGGGTATATTGTTTCTTTTGAAATCATCCCATAGGTCTCTGTTGTTGTTTCCAGTATCTATTAATATCTTTTTGAGATCTCTTACTTCTTTTTTAGTTGTCTCTAATTCATCCTCAATCTTGCTAATTCTGTCTTCAGCCTCATTTATTCTATTCTCTCTCCCCTCAACTGTTTTCTGGAATTCATCTATTTTGTTACCCTGTTCTGATACTGTTTCAGCTTGTTCAGCTAGTTGGGTTCTTAGCTCAGCTATTTCAGCTTTCAGCTCTCTAATAACCTTGAGATAATTAGTTTTTTCTTTCAGAGTCTCATTTGTTGTTTCTGCATTTATGATGACAATTCTTTCTAACTCTTCCCTCACTCCTGTGATTATTTCCTTAACTAGTGTTTGGGTGTTGACCTCATTATTTTGTGCTTCACCCTTTGGGGGGCTTTTAGCTGCACTCTTCTCCAGGTTCATTTCTCCAATATTTCTTCTTGTTGGTTTAACCATGTTATATAGTATGTTATGAGGTCCTTCTCTCAGTACTTTTCAAATTACTGATCACTCTTGCCTGGATTGACATCTGTCTAAGTAAGGTACTTAAAGGGTTCACAGTTGTGGAAATTGACAGTTATTTCAATAGTATTTTAATCCCTGAGTTGGAGCACAGTGTCTTAAAAGCCTGTTTTGTTCTTTTTCTTCCCTCTAGGCTATGGGAGCCTGAGGGCTTTTAAACTATCAATAGGCTTCTTAGCTTAATCACTGACTCCTGACCAAGAGATAAAGCAGGGTGGGGCAGAGATAATCCAGTGGTTATGCAAAGAGACTCTCACAGCCCCACCACTAGGCCACGGAGGTATAGATCTTCTCCTGAGTTTCCTGGTCAGTTCTCTGTCCCTGGTGTCAACACAGGGCCTCCCTGCCACTGCTCCAGGATCTGAGGGCAGTAGCAATGGAGACTCACAGTTGCATTTGGTGAGTCCTAGGGGAGTCCTCTCCTCCCTTCAGCCATCTTTCTGTTGGTGAAACAGACTGGAGGTGGTGTCTCAAGTGGTAAACTGCCGGACTGTTACCAGCCACTGAATCTCTCCCTAGGCTCCTCTCTGTCCATGAGCCACACGGGTTTGCACTCACCGGTGGTTTGGTGGGTTCCTGATGTCATTCTAGTCCTGCCTTGTTGCGGTCCCAGGTGGTCTCCTTTCTTTGGTATTTATAGTTGACCTGGGAGAGGAGAGGAGAGAAACACAGCTGCTGCTGCCCTGTAGCCTCGCCTCCCAGCACCAAGGCCCAGCAGTAACCCTGGAGGCAAAAAAAAAAAAATGTGCCTAGCTTATGACTTCCCGTGATACCTTGGCGGGCTCCTCCTCCTGCCCTGTCCACAGCTCAGCTCGAAGGCCTTTCAAGGGAAATGCATGGGAAGCAGCACCCCCCCCCCTCCCCCTCCAATCTCCTGAGTGTGTGTGATTTCTTCTGGGCGTGGTGGCAGTGCCTGGCAGCACTTACTTAACTTGCTTGAGCCGCAGGTCCCTGGTCTCCTGCCAGTGCTTGGTGACTGACGATTGGAGTCAGCACTTGCTGAGCCGGGGTGTCTGGAGGGGGCGGGAGATGGGCTCAGAGGTGGCAGTGCTGGGGCACGTGGAGGTTGGGCTGACCTTGAGCCTGCAGAACCCCCCCAAGGGGGGCTTCCATGTCATCCAACTCATCCGAGATGAGGACGGGTCACCTGCTGTAATGGATGGAGACAGGCAGGGAAGAGCGTGTCTTCTGAGAGTTTTCCAATTCCTGTTATCCCCGGCTCCAGTGTGCCTTCTCCTGCTGAGAAAACTCTGATGACCCTCAGAGGTTGGTGTCTTTCTATGGTGACAGGAGTCACAGAAGGTGACCTCTGTGGGACGGTGTCCTCTCCCTGTCCTCTGACTGACGGTTTGCATAAAGGGCCCAGCTGGCCCGGCTCTAGTGCTGTTGGCTGTTAGGACTGTATGTCTCGGGGGGGTTCTGGGTGGACACTGTATGGAGGCTGCTTGCTGTGCCGGGTCTGTAAGCAAGCTCCCACAATCCCTTTGGAGAAAGGAGGGGAGGGGCCAGGTGGTGGTGCACCTGTTTGAGCACGTATGTTACAGTGACAAGTACTGGGGTTCGAGCCCCTGAGTCCCACCTGTAGGGGGACAGTTTTGTGAGAAGTGAAGCAGTGAAGTGTCTCTCTGTCTCTACCCCCCCTCCCCTCTCGATTTCTAGCTGTCTTTAATTCAATAAATAAACATTAAAAATGTTTAATGAGAGGGAAAAGAAAGAGCTATTCTGTTTATGTCTGCACTGCATTTTATTCATTACTATTATTTTCATTTTTATTTATAAAATGGAAATATTGATAAGACCAGAGGGTAAGAGGGATACAATTCCACACAGTTCCCACCACCAGAACTCTGTATCCCATTCCCTCCCCTGACAGCTTTCCTATTCTTTATCCCTTCGGGAGTATGGACCCAGGGTCATTATGGGGGTACAGAAGGTGGAAGGTCTGGCTTCTGTAATTGCTTCCCTGCTGAACATGGGTGTTGACAGGTGGATCCATACTCCCAGCCTGCCTCTCTCTTTCCCTGGAGCAGCAGGGCTCTGGGGAGGCAGACCTCTGGGACACATTGGTGGGGTCGTCTGCCCAAGGAAGTCAGGTTGGCATCATGGTAGCATCTGGAACCTGGTGGTTGAAAAAGAGTTAAGATATAAAGCAGAACACATTGTTGACTAATCATGAACCTGAAGGCTGGAATAGATGGAGATTTGGGGTCTCCATTTTGGGAAAAGCTAGTAGGTCTATTTTAGATATATTCCAAGAACTTCACTAGTTCTTGCCTGAGCCTGACAGCTAACATGCAGGTGACCTAAGTTATTGTCTGGGGGGATGGTGTCATAGTTTTATTGGCGTGATTAAGGGTTTACAGTTGACAGTAAAATATAGTAATTTGTACATATGTAACATTTCTCCATTTTCCACATAACACTCTAACGCCCCCTCCCCGCCTAGGTGGGTCCTCCGCCATCATGTTCCAGGACCTGAACCCCTCCCCCGACCCAGAGTCCTTTACTTTGGTGCTGTACACCAACTCCAGCCCAAGTTTGTTCTATGTTTTCCCCTCTGTTCTCATTTGTGTGCTCTACACCCAAGCTCTGGGAACAACACACCAATAGCAAGAAAGGCACTAATTCCCAAAACCTCCTTACTTTGGCTTTCCTTCTCCAAGGAGGATAGAGCTTGGTCCCACAAGCCCACACCACCCACTCAGCCTGACCTTGTGCACCTCACTCTGCCACCCGCCACCGAAGGCTCTGTGGCCTTTTTTTTTTTTTTTTTTTCCCTTCCAGGGTTATTGCTGGGGCTCAGTGCCTGCACCATGAATCCACTGCTCCTGGAGGCCATTTTTCCCCCTTTTGTTGCCCTTGTTGTTGTAGCCTTGTGGTTATTATTGTTGTTGATGTCGTTTGTTGTTGCATAGGACAGAGAGAAGTGGAGAGAGGAGGGAAAGACAGAGAGGGAGAGAGAAAGACAGACACCTGCAGACCTGCTTCACCGCCTGTGAAGCGACTCCCCTGCAGCTGGGGAGCCGGGGGCTCAAACCGGGATCCTTACGCCGGTCCTTGCACTTTGCGCCACGTGCGCTTAACCCACTGCGCCACCGCCGACCCCCTTGACCTTTTTTTTTTTTCTTGCAGCATTACCTGACTAGGTGCTCTGGATGCAAATTGCAGGAGCACACCTGAAGGCCCCTCCCTAGCTCTCGAGATATCTTTGGGGCAAATCACACACACACACACACACACACACACACACACACACACACACACACTGTATGTCTTGTTGCTAGGGTGCTCTACTATAGAGAAGGGCTTAGATTTGACAGTGCAGTGAAGACATCCCCCCTCCAGGCTCTGCCTGCACACGAGACCTGTTGAAACAGACAAGCTCTGCTCTTAAGCTCTCGGATCAAATTGTTGGTTGGATTCAGATGAATCAAGCTGACGGCTTGGGGCACCCGTGAGAATCTTGTGGCAGCCGGGGGGGGGGGGGTAACATACAACAGAAATGTCCTGGAATGACGGGGACAAGTAGACACAGCACAGCATCTCTCAGCATTCTGGTTTTGATTTGTTGTTGTTGTTGTTGTGGTGGTGGTGGTGGTGGTGGTGGTGGTGGTGGTGGTGGTGGTGTTTTTGGAGTCCCAGCCCAAGCTCAGGGCTCAGGGCTCTCAAGGTTCCAGCCAGCACGGCGCCGATGAGGGTGGGATTTTGAGGTGTGAGCTTTAGGAGACCAGGCTCAGGGTGAACATCCACTCCCTGTGGATTCCAGGGTCTTGATGATCACTTCCTTTTGGCTGTTCTGGGAAGTGGGCAGGCAGGGAAGCCAGTGCCACCCACCGAGCCTGACCAGAAGGCACCGGGAGACGCGATCACTTCAGCTCCCTGTCACTGTTTCAGCAGTGACATGAGAAAATGCAGCCTGCTCTCAAAATAGCCTGACACACCATCCTCGAGGATACAGGTTCAAGCCCCCGTTCCTGCTGTGGTAGCTGCTTCTATCAGTTTTGCAGTGCTGAAGGCCCTCTCGCCCCCCCCCCCTTAAAAGAAAAGAAAATGGCCACTGGGAATAGTGGGGTCATGTAGGCACAAGTCCCAGCAATAACCCTAGCTGCAAACAAAAAACTAGACAATCAAGGAAGGAGAAGGAAAAATGTGACCCACAATAATGAGAAAAATAAATCAATATGCCCAGAAAGAATATATCCAGATGATGGATTCAGTAGACAACTTCAAGGCCAGTTATTCTAAATGTGCTCAGGGACTTCAGAGAAAACAGTACAAGGAGAGGAAAGACTTTGTTAACACACGCACACACACGCACGTTAATCTTTTGTCTATTATTGGATAGAGATAGACATTGAGAAAGGAAGGGGGAGATAGGGAGAGACAACTGTAACCCTGCTTCACCACTCATGAAGTTTCCCCTGCAGGTGGAGACCAGGGGCTTGAACCTGGGTCCTTACACACTGTAGTGTGTGTGTGCTTGACCAGGTGCACCGCCGCCTGGCCCTCTTTAATTCTTTTAATTTTTTTAAGCTGATGAACTTTTTTTTAAAATTATCTTTATTTATTTGATAGAGACAGCCAGAAATTGAGAAGAAAGGGGAGACAGGGAGAGAGCCACCTGCAGCCCAGCTTCACCACTCATGAAGCTTGCTTTGTGCAGATGGAAACTGGGGGCTGGAACGTAGGTCCTTGCACATTGTAGCATGTATGCTCAACCAGGTGTGCCATCACCTGGCCTCTCTGAAAAGTGTATTTCAAGAGAGGAAGTATTTCTAGACATTAAGAGGAATACTTTATAATAGTTCACAGCTGAATTCATCCAGAAGACAGAAAACTGAATAGAATTGTACCCCTTTTATCTTACAATCTTGTCAATCATTATCAAAGCACTAATAGAAATGCTAAGAAAAAAACGTAATAATATGTATGCATTTAATAGTAAAACTCCAAATGACATAAAACCAGTCCATTATAAAATAACATGGAAAATTAAATCAAATCAAAAAGGAAACGTCTATGCAAGCCCTCTTAGTCACCACGACTGCCTGGGTAAGGATACTATCCTTGGGCACTATTCAGGTGACAGGAACACCGGGAAGCAGCTTTGGCTCTGACCCCCGGGAGCTCACAATAGGGCTGAAATACAGAACACACACAAAGAGAGATTAAAAGATTAAAAGATGTGTCATGTATTTCTCCTTAAACTCCTGCCTTTCAATTCTTGAATCAACTAAGTCATTAAGCTCCTGTTGGCTGTTTTCCATCTTGAAGTATTAGTGCATCGGCCTTACAAATGTCCTGGGAACTGCCGCGCCTGCTGCCCCAAGTGCTCCATGCCCCCCACCCCTACCCCAGGTCCAGCCAGAGCCCTCACACCAGGTCAGCCTTGGAGTTAGGTAAGAACGGAGCACTCCCACGGTGTCCGGATTCCATGTTCCTGGGCTGCCAGCGGCCTCTTCCCCTGCCCTCCACTTACCCAAGAAGCAGACACTGGGGCACGTGGCGCAAAGCACAAGGACCGGCATAAGGATCCCGGTTCGAGCCCCCGGCTCCCCACCTGCAGGGGAATCGCTTCACAGGCAGTGAAGCAGGTCTGCAGGTGTCTGTCTTTCTCTCCCCCTCTCTGTCTTCCCCTCCTCTCTCCATTTCTCTCTGTCCTATCCAATAATGAACGACATCAACAACAATAGTAATAACCACAACAAGGCTACAACAACAAGGGCAACAAAAGGGGGAAAAAATGGCCTCCAGGAGCAGAGGATTCATGGTGCAGGGACTGAGCCCCAGCAATAACGCTGGAGGCAAAAAAAAGACACTGAGGGGCCGGGTTGTGGCACCTCTGATTGAGCACATATGACACAAGGACCCAGGTACGAGACCCTGGTCCCCACCTGAAGGGGGAAAGTTTTGCGAGTGGTGAAGTAGGGCTGCAGGTGTGTCTCTGTCTCTCTCCCTCTATCACCCCTTCCCTCTTAATTTCTAGCTGTCTTTATCCAATAAGTAAATAAATATAATGCAAAAAGAATTAAAAAATAAAAAAGAAGTAAACACTGAGCCAGTAGGATGATACGTCTTCAAAAAATGAAAAACTTGAGAGTTCTCAGAGTGATTCACACTCATTCGGGCTAATTAGCTTAGTAAAGCCCCACTTAAGAGAGAAGCCACTCCCTGGGAGGAAAAAAATTATTTTAAAACATCCACTCTCTGTACACAATTTAATCCTTGACAATCCAGCCCTGTTTCCCAAGGAGAGTCCCTGGAGGTTGTGTTGAGATTAGAATGGATTACCTGCTACCACCCCCAGTCCAAAGATCTTTCCAGAAACCCTCAGCTCAGCAAAAAAGGCCTGTAATTTTCTCTTTCTTTCTTTCTTTCTTTCTTTCTTTCCTGTGAACATTTTTTGAATTTTTGGATAGGACAGAAATTTGAGAGAGGGAGAGGGAGGAAGAGAGAGACCTGCAGACCTGCTTCATTGCTTATGAAGCAATCTCCCTGCAGCTAGGGAGCTGGGGGCTTGAGCCAGGATCCTTGCACTTGTCCTTGCGCTTCATACTGTGTGTGCCACTGCCCAGCCTCCTTGTCTTTTAATAAGCCACTGAATTTATTTAACCCATTCCTTTCCTGTGAAAGATACAGTCATCTTCGCAAAACACTTCTGCAGGCCTTTGCAGTTTCCAGAAAGGGAAAAGCAATTGCCCCAAAGATCTGCCTCCTCCAGTCTTGCCTGAGAAGGGGCCTTCTCTCTGCACCTTTGTTGGGGCTCTTGGGTTAGGGCAGCTCTGTGGGATGTGGAGAGACTTAGAGTCAAAGAAATTGGGGGGGGGGGTCGGGCAGTAGTGCAGCAGGTTAGGCGCATGTGGTACAAAGCGCAAGGACCAGCGTAAGGGTCCCGGTTCGAGCCCCCAGCTCCCCACCTGCAGGGGAGTCGCTTCACAGGCGGTACAGCAGGTCTGCAGGTGTCTGTCTTTCTCTCCCCCTCTCTGTCTTCCCCTCCTCTCTCCATTTCTCTCTGTCCTATCCAACAATGAACGACATCAACGACAACAATAATGACCACAACAAGGCTGCAACAACAAGGGCAACAAAAGGGGGAAAAAGTGGCCTCCAGGAGCAGTGGATTCATGGTGCAGGCACTGAGCCCTGGCAATAATCCTGGAGGCAAAAAAAGAAAAAGAAATTGGAAAATCAAGTGCAAGGGCCAGCATAAGGATCCCAGTTTGAGCCCACGGCTCCCCACCTGCAGGAGGTCGCTTCGCAAGTGGTGAAGCAGGTCTGCAGGTGCCTATCTCTCTCTCCTCCTCTCTGTCTTCCTCTCCTCTTTCCATTTCTCTCTGTCCTATCCAACAATGACAACAGCTATGACACCAGTAACAACCACAACAAGCACAACAACAAGGGCAACAAAATGGGGAAAATGGCCTCCAGGAGCAGTGGATTCATGGTGCAGGCACCGAGTCTCAGCAATATCCCTGGAGGCAAAAAAAAAAAAAAAAAAAGAAAGAAAGAAATTGGAAAATGGAACCTATTCTTTTTTTTTTTTTTTTAATAGGACAGAGAAATTGAGAGGGGTGGGGAGAGAGGGAGAGAGACAGACACCTATAGCCCTGCTTCACCACTTGTGAAGCTTCCCCCCTGCAGGTGGGGACCAGCTTGAACCCGGGTCCTTGTGCCTGATAACTTGTGCTCTCAGTCAGGTGAGCCATCGCTCACCACCCACCCTCCCCACCCCATCCCCTGGAACAGGTTTTTAGCTTTGTCACCTCCGACAGGGGAGCTCTGAGGAGACACGAAGGATTATGAAGTCTTAGTGTCTCCATCAAAAGCAGAGCTTATTCACAGTGTGTGTGTGTGTGTGTGTGTGTGTGTGTGTGTGTGTGTGTGTTCACACTCGTGTAAACTCTACAAGTAGTCACCCCTCAAAGGTTCCTGTCTTATCTCCCTTACACACTTTCTCCCTCATGACTGGTATGTGTCTTTCAGAATCTGGGGAATTAGTGACTGTCAGAAATTTGCTCCGCTGCCTCTTTCTCCTCCAAGGGAAAGAAAGTGTCCTGTCCCTTTGTGTGCTATCATGGTGTCTGGTATGATATATATAAATATATAATTTCCCTCCAGGGTTTTCACTGGGGCTCAGTGCTGGCACTAAGAATCCACCGCTTCTGGAGCCATTTTTTTTTTTCCATTTTACTGGACAGGACAGAGAGAAATGGAGAGAGGAGGGGAAGACAGAGAGCAAGAGAGAAAGACAGACACCTGCAGACCTGCTGTACTGCCTGTGAAGCTTCCCCCCTGCAGGTGGGGAGCCGGGATCGAACCCAGACCCTCGTGGTAGTCCCTGCACTTTAGAGGATATCTCTAACTTCTTGGTGGTGTCAGGGGGTAAGCTGGAGACCTAGATGGGTAGGGATGCCCCGGTTCCAATGTTAAGTCCCATACATTCAGAAAGAGAGGGAGAGGACAGACACGAGAGCATCCCTACACCACCCCCCGGAACTCCCTTGGGTACCAGGAATTGAACCCCAAAGCCTCACACAGAGTGATGCCTTCGTTCTGCCTGCTGCACTTCCTCCTGACTCCTGGAGGGTGTCAGAGTTGAGTGAAGCGCTCCCTCATTTTCTTTGTACTCACTTATTTATTGTGATTTAATGGTTATTTACAAGATCATAAGTTGCTAGATGCATAGCTCTACCCAACTCCTACCGTAAAATTAACTGTGCCTCACCCTCCCAGCAATAACCCCCATAGTTCTCCCAACGTCTTAAGGAACATGTTGGCTATGTTATTTATTATTTTTTACAAGTTTATGCATTTCAATTTGCTGTAGTCCACATATAAGTGAAAGCATCCACTCGTTGGCCCTCACTTCCTTCCTTCACTGAACTTAATCACCTTTAGTTCCTTCCATTTTGTCCCAAGAGACAGAATACCATCTTTTTCATTGCCCAGTAATACTCCAGAGTCTATGTCACTTAATTTCTTTTTAAAAATATTTTTATTGACTTTTTAAAAAATATTTATTTATTCCCTTTTTGTTGCCCTTGTTGTACTATTGTTGTAGTTATTATTGTTGTTGTTATTGATGTCTTCGTTGTTGGATAAGACAGAGAGAAATGGAGAGAGGAGGGAAAGACAGAGAGGGGGAGAGATAGACACCTGCAGACCTGCTTCACTGCTTGTGAAGCGACTCTCCTGCAGGTAGGGAGCCGGGGGCTCGAACCGGGGTCGTTAGGCCGGTCCTTGCACTCTGCACCACGTGCGCTTAACCCACTGCAATACCGCCTGACTCCCTTTTATTTATTTTTTTATTACTGGATAGAGACAGAAAGAAGCTTAGAGTGGAGAAGGAGATAGAAGGAAAGAGACAGACACCTGCAGCCCTGCTTCACCACTCATGAAGCTCCCCTCCTGCAGGTGGGACCAGGGGTCTGAACCTGGAACCTTGTGCACTGTAATGTGAGCACTTAACCAGGTGCACCACCCGCCTGGCCCCTACCATAACTTCTTTGTCCAGTCATCTCTCAATGGGAATTTAGGTTGCTTCCATATTTTTTGGCTATTGTGAATAATGCAGCTATGAACTTGGGAGTGCCTGTGTCCTTTGGAATTAGTGTTTTGGATAAATGCCTATGAGCATTTAACCCCCCTAACCCTCACCCTCACCCTCACCCTCACCCTCACCCTCACCCTCACCCTCATCCTCACCCCTCTTCACAATTCTCCTTGATCTTCTTTTCAGGACAAAAATCCAAACTAAGCCCCCAAAAGCAGACTTTTCCCAGTCTCCCTCAGCTTTCTCACAGAGACAACTCCCCTTTAAGCCGAGACCTTGGCCTCCTTGTGTGGGTAGGGTAAAGGGTGCAGAACTTGGACAGCAAGTCCTGTGTTTAACCCAGCTCCCTCCCCTACCTGCTGGTGACATGTCCGCCAGATGGGGGCTGACTGTGGGGGGGGAGCAGGACAGGTCCTCTGTGGTTCCTACATCTTCACACTCTCAAGCCTGAAGTGGACCTTCCTGTAGTGGCTGCTCTGCTCCACCTCCTGCTCCCTTGGTTCTAAACTCCTGTCCCCCTTCCTCCGGCTTTGGGGTCTGTCCTGGTGCCATGTGGAAGCCAGGTCGGGCCAGCATGGGGCTGAGTTCTCTGGAGAGCCAGGCAGCAAATGGCGGGGGCTGGGGCTCTCCTAGCCGCCTTCCACCTTTGCTCTATCGCGGATGACTGCAAGTCCACAGGCTGCCGCTGCTCACTCGGGCTGTGCCGTGGGCCCAGGGATGGATTAACTGTCGTCTATCCCTCCAGACACCACCGTCTGGTGCTGCTGAAAATATCCTGCATTTGTAACCCAAATCAAAGCGGCCGCACATACACCGAAGAGCCAGCAGCTGACAGTTGTGAGGGCTGGAATAGACGGAATTCCTGTGTTCCCACAAAGGCATGTTTGATAAGCTGTTTCAGGAGCAGCCCAGGGCTGGGTCACAGGAAAGCAAGACGCCATCTAGAAGGACCAGCTAAGGGGTGGAATTTCAAGCGTGGGATGTGCCAGGTGCCCGCTGTGCCACCTTTTCATACCTGCAGCCCTCCAGCCTCCCTTCTCCCTATTGCAAGACAAGACTACTGGCCCCGCAGTGGAGATGGGGGCTGCTCTGGCTTTGTACCCAGGCCTGATTGCTGTAAGTGAGGGGCCCCTGCATCTGACCCAGACAGGACATAGCTAGAGCTAGCCTTGCCTGGGGACGAGGGTCTGAGGTACAGATTCTTGCTGGAACCAGTGGTTCAGGGATTCAGAATAAGAGCAGATTTGGGCAGAGAAGACAAAACAGCAATATTTTAGGGTTTCCTTGACATGTGGAGGGGGCATGGAAGTGTTATTGAGGAGACATTGTATTTTCTTTCTTTTTAAAAAAATTTTTTTTTTATTATTGATGAGGTTTCACTGCTCCAAGAAATTTTTGAGACAGAGAAACAGAAGGAAAGAGGAAAAGACACCACAGCTTCCTCCAGTGTAGTGAGAACCAAACTCGAACGTGGGCCGCATGTCTGAAAAAGCACCTTTCCAGATGGCCTATCTTGTTGGCCCTTAATTCTTTCTTTTTTTTTTTTAATGAGATAGATAGATAGATGGATAGATAGATAGATAGATAGATAGATGGATGGATGATGGGAGAGAGGGAGAGAGAGAGAGGGTGAGGGAGAGGAAGCGAGGATGGAGCTAGAGAGCAAAGTACTAATGCATTATCTGTGAAATCCTACTCGGTTCATCTTGGGCTCAGGCAGTGGCGCACCTGGTTAAGCGCACACATTACAGTGCACAAGGACCCAGGTTCAAGCCCCTGGTCCCCACCTGCAGGAGGGAAAGCTTTATGAGTGGTGAAGCAGGGCTGCAGGTCTCTCTCTTTCTCTCTCTCTCTCTCTCCCTTACTCCTTCTACCCTCTCAATTTTTCTCTTTCCCTCTCCAATAATAAATGAATAAAAAAATTAAGAAAAGATTTAAAAAAGAGAAAGTCCCGTTTCATCTTTATTGCTCCTGTGTGGTGTCAGGGATTGAACCCAGGGCCTCACGCCTGTAAGGCTTTGTTGCTGAGCCTTCTCCTCAGTTTGACCCTCTCCTCAGATTCTTAAACTTTCCTAAAGGCCTTGTTAATATTTGACTTATCTGTGCTTTCAAGGGTGCAACATGCTGGTCTGATATTTGTGAGAACCATACAAGGGCCTTTGGCGGTGAGCCTCGCTGCTGTGTGTCACCCTGGGAAGGCCACTTTTAGGATTCTCTCTCTCGGGACTTTCAAACTTGCTCTGTAATGTCATTGACTGTATCACCATTCTGTACACACCCTTTCCACACCTTTTGCCTTTATTCAAAATTGCAACTGCTCGACCCTCTTCATCTAGAATATTTCCTTGATTGATTTATTTTGTTAGTGATCTAGTATTGATTTACAAGATGATAACATAGTAAGGGCCAAATTCCACACCGTTCCCACCGCCACAGCTCTGTGTCCCCATTCCCTCCATTGGAAAAAATGCAGCAGTTTGGGAGTCGGGTGGTAGCAAATGCAGCGGGTTAAACGCAGGTGGCGCAAAACGATAGGACCGGCATAAGGATCCCAGTTCGAGCCCCCGGCTCCACACCTGCAGGGGAGTCGCTTCACAGGAGGTGAAGCAGGTCTGCAGGTGTCTATCATTCTCTCCCCCTCTCTGTCTTCCCCTCCTCTCTCCATTTCTCTCTGTCCTATCCAACAACGACGACATCAATAACAACAGTAACTACAACAGAAAAACAAGGGCAACAAAAGGGAAAATAAATAAATAAATGCAGCAGTTCTCCCAAGGTCACAGACATGGGCTATTATTTCTATAACTATTTATCTACCCTTATATGTATTTGCCATTTTTTCCCTACGGTCCTGCCTTGTCTTCCTTTCTAAGTCACACCTACACTTGTTACTACTTCTGAATGTCCTTTCCTTTCCCCCTCTTCTCTCTGATAAGGGAAAACTGTGCTTGGCTTCCTCTGTTGTTTTCCAGCTTTGCCTCCCTTTTTGTGATGATACAAAAACAAGATTCCTGCTGACAGACGCTTCAAGTCCCGGTGGAACTGGGGTTCAGGGCCCTGTGGTCTTATCACCCTCTTCTTTACCCCTTTGGGAGTATGGACCAATGTTTTTTTTTGGGGGGGGTTCAGGAGGTGAGAGTAGAACATTCCCTTTCTAGGGAAGCCTGAGTAGTAGTTAGCAAGACTGTTCTATCTTGAGTTATGCACGGTGGCTTCTCCTAAGTCCTTTAGCATCTGGTCCTCCTAGTGGAGGAGACACTTGAGTACTGCCAGGGGCCTGGAATGTCCCCAAGAGGGTAAGAATAGCCACAGTGAGTGATGACTCTTCAGCCTTCTGGCCTCTGCAGCTGTCAGGATCGCTCTGCCTCAAGGCAGGCTCAGAAAACCTGACTTCCTGCTATTGGGCTCAGTGGGGCTCTCCAGCTCTCGCCTTGAAGTGTCCTGCAGAGACATCTCTTCCTGCAGAGGCTTCCGGCCCCAGCCTGACTCTCTGGAGGCATGGACATGCTGGGGTTCCTCCTTGTCACCGTAAGCTGTAATGTAACCATCCTGGGTGAGTAGAGGGAACACCCCCAAACCCTTAGCCTGGCTTTGTTTCTATGGTTTTGCTCCAGTCCCTCCCCTGCTCAATGAAAGCCCTGTCTGTCCCCAGAGGGGAAGGCACTGTGGATGGCAGGCTTTGCCTAGTCGCTCTGGCCTCACGCTCCACCATCTTTGGAAGTAGCCTGTGACCGAGTGTGGCTCCTAGGCTTGAAATTCTGAAGCTATTTTGATGTCCCAGGTTTCTACCTCACTTACTCATGATAGACTGAAGAAATCTCGTTAATTTAGAATAGCTGGACAAGAGGAAAGGGAGTCCTGAATGATTAAGAATTCAGAAAAACTGCATAGTTGCAGAAAAACAGATTTGATTTGGGGCATCATAAAGCAGCATGAACTATAAACGCTGTGATTGGATGAAGACTTTGTGGACCATCCATAGAGAACACTCACTGAGATTAGAAGACCTTGTATTTGCTACGCACGGTTACGGGAATGTGCGAACAGCCTTTAAAAGAAGTCCTTGACTTCTAGTTGTGAAGTTAAAGCAGTATGCATATGTTTTTTTCTCTTTCTTTCTTTCTTTCTTCCCTTCCTTCCTTCCTTCCTTCCTTCCTTTCTTTCTTTCTTTTTACCAGAGCACTGCTCCGCTATGGTGGTGCTGAGGGATTGAACCTGGGATTTCAGAGCCTTAGGCATGAGAGTCTCTTTGCATAACCATGATGCTATCTACCCCCTCTATGTTGATTTTTAACACCCAGACTTACATGTAATATCCTACAAGTCTACTTCAATTGAAAAAAAAAAAAAACTAGAATAGGTTGTACAATATCTAATTTTTGTTGTTGTTGCTAATTAAAAAAATTAATAACAAAAACAACACCTCTCCAAAGAACAAAAAGAGTGAGGCTTTATGTCATAAATTTGCTCAACCAAACTTTTTTAATAGGCTTTAAATCCAGGGGCTATTACCAAAAGTCTGAATTAGCAGGGATATATATAATCATCTTTTCTGTGCTAGGCTTTTAATTATCTTTACATTCTTATTCTTTAATTTTTGAGTGGTAGTTTGGTAAAGGTTTATAGGATTACAGGGTAGTTTCATGTCCCTCCATAACCACTGTAGTTCTTAAACTCTGAGACACAGTTTGCTTGCTTCTGTTTTCTGCAAGTTCATGTGCTTTAATTACATTTCACACATAAATGAAACCACTGAGTACCTGTCTTTCACCTCTAGTTCCTTCCATTTTCCCCTGAAGGATACAATAAAGCCATTTTACTGTTATTATTACTGCTTTTTTTTTTTCTTTTTCTAACCAGAGCACTGCTCAGGCCTGGCTTATGTCAGTGAATGCTGGAAATTGAACCTGGGGCAGATGCCTCAAACATAAAAGTCCTTTGCGGGAAGTCAGGCGGTAGCGCAGCAGGTTAAGTGCAGGTGGCGCAAAGCGCAAGGACCAGCAGTAAGGATCCAGGTTCGAGCCGCCGGCGCCCCATCTGCAGGAGCGTCGCTTCACAGGCGGTGAAGCAGGTCTGCAGGTGTCTGTCTTTCTCTCCCCCTCTCTGTCTTCCCCTCCTCTCTCCATTTCTCTCTGTCCTATCCAACAACATCAATAACAACAACGACAATAAAAAGACAACAAGGGCAACAAAAGGGGGGAAAAGTCCTTTGCGTAACCACTATGCTGTCTCCCAAACCTCACTCTCACCCCAGATCTTTACCCGGGCTTCCAAAGATGGGCATTTAGGCTGCTTCCACTCCTTGGCAGCTGTGAACATGGGGGTGCATTCGCCCCTCTGAATGTTTGCTTGAAGCAGGCAGAGTCAGCATGTTTATAGTACGTACTCAATGATCCTTTTACATTTTTTAAAATTTATTTTGGATAGCGACAGAGAGAAATTGAGAGGGGAGGGGGGAATGGAGAGGAAGGAAGGGCGTTTCACCGCTTGGGAGGCTTCTTCTCTGCAGGTGGGGACCCGGAGATGGGGGGGCCTGCACTCGGGTCCTGGCACATTGAACTATGTCTGGTGGCTACCAGGCGTGCCACCACCTGACCCCCGCCCTTGCATCCGCCAATGCTGCATGCTCGCTCGCTTTCACTGGGGAAGCAATGCACACATGCACGCAAACCCCGCTGACCCGAGTGCACTGAGCAGCAGCGTGCAGGACACCTGCCTTCCCGCATGCATGCGGCATGCACCAGTCTGTCCGGAGCCCCTGGGGGAGAGGCCTCCAGGAAAACACCGGGCTGTGCTCCTCCCCTCTCTCTCAGGCAAGATCTGGCTGCTGGTGAGCGTGCTGCTGCGGCCGGCGGCGGTGGTGCTGGCGGGGTGGCCCGTCTACCAGGACGAGCAGGAGCGCTTCGTGTGCAACACCCTGCAGCCGGGCTGCGCCAACGTCTGCTACGACGCCTTCGCGCCCGTGTCGCCGCTGCGCTTCTGGCTGCTGCACAGCCTCCTGGTGCTGCTGCCGCCCGCCGTCTTCCTGCTCTGGGTGCTGCACCGCGCCGCCCGCCTCTGCGCCTGCGCGGCGGGGCCGGCCCGCCTCGGAGGCGTGGTCGAAGGCGGGGCCGGGGACAGGGGCGGGGCCCGGGTCCCGGCCGTGCCCGACTTCTCGCGAGGCTACGCGGCCCAGCTGTGCGCACGCAGCCTGGCGGAGGCGGGGCTGGGCGCGTGGCAGTACGTGCACGTGGGGCTGGCGGTGCCGGCGCGCGTGGCCTGCAGCCGCGCCCCCTGCTCGGGCGCCGTGGACTGCTTCGTGTCGCGGCCCACCGAGAAGGCGCTGCTGGCGCTCGGCCTCTGGGCGATCAGCGCGCTGTCGCTGCTGCTCAGCCTGGCCGACCTGCTGTGCAGCCTGCGCCGGGCCGGGGGCTGCAGGCCGGGGACCCCCGCCGCCCAGGGCCGGGGTGCAGAGCCGCCGGGGGAGCACGGCAGCGGGGTGCTGTCCTCCGCCAGCCACGGGGGGCCGGGGCGCAGCCCCCCGAGAGAAGCCCGGGACCCCCAGAGGGGAGGCCACGCCGGGACAGAGGAGCCTCGGCTGACGCCCTGCAGCCAGCTGGCCTGGCAGCCCCCCGGCAGCTCTGGGGGTGCCCCCCACCTGCGAGCCAAGAAGTCCGAGTGGGTGTGAGGGGCCGGGTGGGGGCCCTGCACGCCGAGGCCTCCAGGCCGGGCGGGGTGCCCCCGGCTCAGTGCCCCCGGCTCAGTGCCCCCGCTACCACGTGCGGGACCCAGGTTCCAGACCCGAGGTCCTCACCCGCAGTGGGGCCGGGCAAGCTTCAGGAAGGTGAAGCAGGGCTGCGGGTCTCTCGCTGTCCCCCTTCCAGCTTCTATCAAAGTTAAAAAAAAAACTTTAAAAAAATATATATTTTTTTAATAAGCCACCCCCCCCACCCTCCCCCCCCCCCCCCCCCCGCCCAGCCGAAACCTTTCTCCATAGTCCCCAGAGAACCCGGGGGCAACAGAAAGGCTGGGAGCTGGGGCGGGCATGTGCATTTGGGGGTCCTCAGACATGCACCCCACCCCCCAGCTGGGGGTGGGCCTGGGGGCTGCCTGGCCCGGGCTCCTTCACCACTGAACCCCACGGACACCTGCCCGCTCGAGCTTCCTGGAGAATTCTTAAGCGTTTTCATGCATTTTTCCCGCTTGGGTATGAGAAGACTCGGCTGTGGGAGCCACCATGGCAGGCTTTAGTTGAACTGATGCTCCAAACCCCTTGAATAAAAGCCACGCTGACTCTGCTGTGACATCCTCCTTCAGCTGCCTTCGGTGCAGGAAATAGGCTGATAAACAAGTGGGGAGGAGGGCTGCATGTGTGTGTGTGATTGTGTGGTGTGTGATTGCATGGTGTGTGATTGTGTGGTGTGTATGTGGTGTGTGATTATGTGGTGTGTGATTGCGTGGTGTGTGCATAGTGTGTGCGTGGTGTGTGATTACGTGGTGTGTGTGTGGTGTGTGCATGGTGTGTGATTGCGTGGTGTGTGATCGCGTGGTGTGTGATTATGTGGTGTGTGCGTGGTGTGTGATTGTGTGGTATGTGATTGCGTGGTGTGTGCGTGGTGTGTGATTGCGTGATGTGTGATTGATTGCATGGTGTGATTGATTGCATGGTGTGATTGGTTGCATGGTGTGTGATTGCTTGGTGTGTGGTTGCGTGGTGTGTGCGTGCTGTGTGCTTGATTGCATGGTGTGATTGGTTGCATGGTGTGTGATTGCGTTGTGTGTGGTTGCGTGGTGTGTGAGTGTGCCTGCAATGATGCAGCTTGCCATCTCGTGTCGAGTGGCTGTAGCATGGTGGGGGCTCCTGGTCCTGCCTTGGCATTCCCCACCGAGGGTGCTGTGACAGCAGTGACAGACCTGGGCTCGGGGCCGGCGTGAGCTCGGCCTAGTCGTCTCTGCACCTCAGTTTCCTCCTGCACTGGGCAAGCTGCTGCCGGCTTGGAGTGCGGCCTAAAGTCACCAAGGGGAGGTCACGCCGAATCCTGGGGTCGAGGGAGGAGATGGGCCAGCTCAGCGGGTCAGCGAGAGGGAAAAGAGCCGTGTGGACGCTCTTCCAGGATGCCATGGCCCCTGCGACTCCCAAGCAGGAGCTGGTTGGAGCATGAGGGGCCTGCCCTGCCCTGCCCTTCACTTCTGCACGAGTCAGAACAGCCGGCCCGGTGGACACATGGAAGCCTTCCAGCTGCTCTAAAGAGGACCTTGGCCAGAGGGCCATGTGTCAGGATGGAGAATGACACCCTCCTTGTCATCTCTGTCGGATGTCAGAGATGCCATTGATGAGGGGAAAAAACAAAATCCATGAAGATGTTAGAATGACCGTGCATATTCATTTAAGAGGCAAGCAGCAGGGCCAGGCGGTGGTGCCCCTGTTACCATGAGCAAGGGCCCAGGTTCAAGCCTCTCTGGATTCCACTCTACAGGCCCTCCTACTCCTCCTTCCTCCCACCCCTCTCGCCACTCGGTTCTGTTGTGAAAATCCACCAGCTCATTTTCGGTTTGGTCAGTCTGATCATCTGCTTCGTCTCTTGATACGGCTTAGGGGAAACTCATCCAGTGTTTGTTGTTCTCCTGACTTAGTCGACTTTGCATCATCGCTCCATGCTCCTTGCGTTTTGCTGCAAAAGAGCGGAATCTACTCTTAATACCCCGCGATCTTTTTCTCCTTATCTGGTGAGCGCTTTGGTTGTTTCCAGGGGACAGCCGCCCGTTACTCAGAATTCCCACTCCACTCTGGATGAAGCTGCTTCTGTGTTTTGTGACCGAGATTGGGGTTTGCGCTCTCCGGTGACTGCAGTTACTGCCCTGTGTCATGGTCTCTGCCTCAGACAAGGGTGGACTTGTTTTCTGTGGGAGGGACTCCCACCCCAGAGCCATCTTTTATACCAAAGATGTAGAGGAGTAAACTGAATCTTCAAAAGGAAGCCGCATGGTTGTTCTTATCTTTTAATTTTTTTTTTAATTTAATTTTTTAGATACATGTCCATGTTTCATCACCTTCCACCTATGGCAAGAACTAGCCATGTCTGGACAAAGTACCAGCAGGTCTGGCTATGTCACTAAATCTGGTTAAAACTCTGTCCTGAGGCTGGGAGTATGGCTCGACCTGCCAACGCCCACGTTCAGCGGGGAAGCAATTACAGAAGCCAGACCTTCCACCTTCTGCACCCCACAATGTCTCTGGGCCCATGCTCCCAGAGGGGTAAAGAATAGGAAAGCTATCAGGGGAGGGGGTGGGATATGGAGATCTGGTGGTGGAAATTGTGTGGAATTGTACCTCTCTTATCCTATGGTCTTGTCAATATTTTTTTATTTTATAAATAACAAAACTGTCCTGACACTTGGGAGGCCTTGAAAAGTGCCTAGTTATGTGCCCAGAAAACAGGAAGAAACACTTGGGCCCCAAACTAAGGATGTTCAGCTCAGATGACACTCAAGGTGCTTGTCTGTGAGAGATCCATCTGCAGTGACCAGCCTGCTGGCCTTCAAGAAGGGGAAGCTCGGGGGCCAGGTGGTGGCGCACCTGGTTAAGCCACACACTACAGTGCGCAAGGAACCAGGTTCAAGCCCCTGGTCCCCACCTGCAGGGGGAAAGCTTCATGTGTGGTGAAGCAGGGCTGCAGGTGTCTCTCTGTCTCTCTCCATCTCTATCACCCCTTCCCTTCAATTTCTCTCTGTCTCTATATAATAAAAAATAAATAAATTAAAAAAAGTTAGAAAAAAAATTATAAAAAAAATAATAAAAAAAAAGAAGGGGAAGCTCAGCTTTTAGTATTTGCTCCTGTCCCGGGCTGGACTAGGACAGGGAAGAAGAGGAGGAGAGTTACCAGGTTCCTGGAAGTCAGTCACGTCCACATAGGGAAGGGCTTCAGTGTGTGAGAGCAAGTTTTTTGTTGTTTTTTTTTTTTTTCCTTTTTTTCTCCTCCAGGGTTATTGCTGGGCTCGGTGCCTGCACCATGAATCCACCACTCCTGGAGGTCATTTTTTCCCCCTTTTTGTTGCCCTAGTTGTTGCAGCCTCGTTGCGGTTATTATTGCCCTTGTTGACGTTGCTTTGTTGTTGGATAGAACAGAGAGAAATGGAGAGAGGAGGGGAAGACAGAGAGGGGGAGAGAAAGACAGACACCTGCAGACCTGCTTCACCGCCCGGGGGCTCGAACCGGGATCCTTACGCCGGTCCTTGTGCTTTGCGCCACGTGCGCTTAACCCACTGCGCCACCGCCCGACCCCCAAGAGCAAGTTTAAAAGACCAGATCTGGGG